>NC_056744.1:1330152107-1330314818 GCF_019279795.1 Protopterus annectens | reverse complement strand
CAAACTGGAGGCTGAGCTCTCTCAACATAGGACTGGCAAGACCAGTCAGGAGGAGAAGGTTACCACACACACTATAGACCCAGTCTCACATAGTACCATTACAACCTCAAATCATACACATAAACACACAAAGACATACTCGGAGGCTCTGATCAAAAATCTACCAAAACAGCAGAGGCCACCAAAGCAGACTCCCAAACAACCACCACCTCAGAACACAACACCCGCAACACATAGACCTCACAGTCAGAGTGTCAAACAGTCACAGCCCTTAAGGCCAAACACAATGCCAGACACACTAGTCACTGGTGACTCCATAGTCAGACACACTGACGTCCCGCTCACCAGACTGAGTAAGGAGAAGGTCACAGTAAGCTGTCTGTCGGGCGCTAGAATCCGCCACATAACGCAAGCACTCAGGTCTCTCAACAGCAGGTACAAATATGACTCAGTCATTGTCCACGCTGGTGTAAACGACCTGAGATGTACCTCCTTGGACTACATGAAAAGAGACATTGAGGAGCTCTCTGATTATGTAGCCCAGGCAGGTATGCCCCTGACCTTGAGCAGTATCCTACCTTCACCAAGAATGATGCCACAATACAGAGATAAGATGATCAGCTTTAACAATTGGCTTAAACACTGGTGTCATTCAAAGGGGATCCAGTATCTGTCTGCCTGGGATGACATGCTGGACAAGCCACGCTGCTTCGCAAGGGATGGCTTGCACCTGTCACCCTGGGATTCGGATATTGGCAAAGGCTCTTGCCACCCCATAGTGCCTTTTTAGGCAAGGCTCAAATTCTAAACCTACCACCCTAGAACACAAAAAGGAAAAAACTAAGGGTAATGCTGCTCAATGCCAGAAGTCTAAATCTCAAAATGCACGCACTCGAGGCCCTTCTCAGTATGGAGAACATCGATGTCTGTGCTGTGACAGAAACCTGGTTCAAGGCTCCTGAGAGCACCCCAGCGCTATCAGGTTTTACCTCATATCATGCGTTCCGGCCCCAAAATCCGGACAATACCAAGAAAGGAGGAGGGGTATCCATATTCATCAAGGACACCCACACCTCAAGACTGGTGGCAACGCATGATGCATCGGAGACCATCCAGGTGCAATTAACCGTAGGCAAGACTGCTCTGCAAATTGTAGCATGTTACAGGCCACCCTCACAAACTCAGGAACCTCACATGGCCTTCCTGAAAACACTAGAGGATAAATGTATCACCAAACACCATCATACTAGGTGACTTCAATTACCCTAATATAGACTGGGAACACTACTCAAGCCCAAACACCCTAGCCCAAAAGTTCCTGGAATTCATAAACTCAAATGCCATGGAACAACTAGTCACCATCCCCACAAGAGGAGATAACATACTTGATCTCATCATCACGAACATGGGAGCACAATGTTCAACACCGAAGTATACCCCTCACTGGTGAGATCAGATCACAAACTAATCTCGCTGGAGGTCCTCATCCCACCCCACCTGAAATAAAAAGACCACAGTAAAGAACTTCTCAAAAGCCGACTTCACACTTCTAAAGACTAGTGTGGTCTCCTTTAAGGCCCCCGAACTGGCGGAAAACAGTACTCAAGCCGCTGAATCACTTACAAATGCCTTCTACCAGCACCTGCAGGACTGCATGGATAAGGCAATCCCAAGCAAAACAAAGACTCTTTGTACCAAAGGCAAGCGTCCAGTCTGGTGGACCCCAGCCATAAACAAACTCTACAACAAAAGGAGGAAGCTACTACAAGATAGAGCAAAATCCTTAAAAGGTAAGACACTCTTGATCACTATAAGTAAAAAACTAAGAGCTCTCATAAAATCATCCAAAGCAAATTTCGAGAGAAATAGCTAAAGACTCAAAAGACAATCATAAGGCCTTCTTTAGCTATGTTAGAAACCTAGGAGGAAACTCCCAGATATGCTCAGAACTAGTTCAAAATGATGTGAAGATTACTGATCCTACAGACATTGCCAACATACTGGCTGACAGGTTCAGTGCAAACTTCTCTCCCCCCCCCCCAAAAGGAGAGATATCTATACCAAACGATTGCAGCCCCAAACATCTCCAGCGCCCAAGTGAGAACTGCTCTCCAAAGCAAAAACACAGCATCCATGGGACCTGATGGTGTCCCCGGCTGTGTGCTCCACGAACTCAATGAGGAATTAAACCCACAGCTAGGACAGCTGTTTAATCAAAGTCTTACCTCTGGATACGTTGCCAGGGGTGGCGCACTGCAACTGTGGTCCCACTTCACAAAGGCGGTGCCTCCACCGACCCTGGAAATTACCGCCCATTAGCTTGACAAGCCTTATCTGCAAAGCCATGGAGAGGATCATAATGGACCTCATAAATAAAGACATAGGGAATTTGCAGACTTTGGATCCATCCCAGTTTGGCTTTGTCAAAGGCAGATCATGCCTTCTAAACTTGGTTGACTTTTGAAACAGTCACCAAAGCCATTGATGAGGGAAAGGCAGTCCATACAGCCTACCTCGATCTGGCGAAGGCCTTCGATACAATACCCACTCGGGTATCATTGAAAAACTCATCAGCTTAAATGTTAACCCATACATCACAAGATGGGTTGCAAACTGGCTGAGTGACAGAACCCACAGGGTCAGAGTTGCTGGCGCCATGTCAGACTCAAAGCCTGTCACAAGTGGTGTCCCACAGGGCTCAGTCCTGGGCCCACTCTTGTTTGGCATATACTTTTCCAGTACAAGCAAACATAGGAGGGTTATGGCTGACAAAGTTTGCAGATGACTGCAAACTGGGCCATAGTAGAAAACACATCTGACACAGATATCCTTCAGAAGGGTCTCACAGAAACGGATAACTGGTGCCAGAGCCACGGCCTAAAGTTAAATGCCAAAAAATGCATCGTCATACCCTTCGGGAAAAACAAGGTTACCCCTAGCTACCAAATAGGTGGCAATCCACTGAGCACAGAAGAAGTTATCAGGGACCTGGGGACCCAGGTTGATAGTAGTCTGTCATTCGACACCCATGTAGCTAAAGTAGTCAGGAAGACCTTCTACATCGCCCACTTTATCATGAAGGGATTCTCATCTAGATCAAGGGAGGTCATAGTCTCCCTTTACTCATCACTCATCAGACCAATGATTGAGTTCAATGCCCCATTCGGAATGTATCTGACCCGACACTTGCAGCAGCTGGAGAGGCCACAAATGTTCCTCACCAAAAGGATAAAGGGTCTCTAAAATCTGTCCTATGCTGCCCGACTGAAAGAACTCCAGCTCTATTCAGTCGCTTACCGCTTGCTCAGAGGTGACCTTTGCCTAACATACAAGGCCATGTCAAACCCAGATTTGATGAATATGCTTCACCTCAAAAAATCTAGATCCATCAGAGCCACAAGGGCGGAGACTTAAACCTCGACACGGCTATTAATAGGACGTGCTGGAGGGATAGATTCATCACCCAAAGACTCCCTATGCTGTGGAACAAAATCCCGGTACATGTGAGGCAGAGCACCTCGCTGGCCTTGTTCAAGAGAAATCTTGACCAATGGATGGGAGATCGCAGATATACCCCAGGGATTACCTCAGTGTCACTGCTCGACAGAGGCACAGCAAAATAATGGGTATAGTTCCCCATACTAAAGGGGTGGCGTAAGCCACAAAACGATGGGCTAGGCTTGTAAATGCCCTCGGGCAGATAGCCTAGTATGAACCTATGAACCTATGAATAACACGTACAAATACCAGATATGTGTGGCCAACTGCTAAACTGAGATTTGGCCTAAGTGTGTGAGCATGCCCAGTTCAGGCTTTCCATGGCATGTTGTCTGACATATGTCTCATTTATCCAAGTGTGCGAGCATGCCCAGTGTGAGCTTTCCATATGTTGAACTCTGCAGCCCACCACATTTGTGGATGAGTGTGAACTTCAACAATATCTCAAGTTTATGGTTGTGTGTTGTGTGTCATGTTGTGTAGTTACTGTCCATCTGCTTTGTGTCTGAACACAACAGGGATTATATTCTGCCTGCAGGGTTTGCGTGGGATACTTTGCATACAGTTGTCAATATCCTTTCATACTGACCTAACACTGTAGTACCGTATAGTGTACTGGTTCAGTACTTTCACTGTGGTGGACAGTATCCTGGCCTTTAGTCCTATCACTGCTTTACATTTTCATAGTGAGCACAACAGCCTGGTTAGGGGCTTGTTGTGCACATCTGACCATGTTGCATTATGTTCAGATATGAACTACTTAAACCAGGCTTGTCCAATATTGGTAGTGTATTCCACAACATAGGTGTACATTGGCAAACACTAGCGATGTGCCCTAGGCCATTTCTAATGCTAGTCGGAGAGTATGTTTGTCCTTCGACACACACTGTAAGTGGAGTTTGCCATGACATATGTCATGGTTAGTATACTGTGCCTCCGTCTACCCGTGACATAACAGTGATACCCAGGGTAAACCTACCATCTCCCATCCACTCATCAAGATTCCTCTTGAGGAGAGTCGATGAGGGACTCTCTGGCTAACCTGTACTGGGAGTTTACTCATGAGTGGGGGTGGCTTCTGTGTTATGGATCATTCAGTACAGCTTGTCCTATGTATGTCAGTGCTGGGGTTCAGGTCTCTCATGTGCATAGCTCACTGCCATTCAGATTGTACAAGGTGCAGCATGTTCATTGATTCCAGCTTGGACATGGCTTTATACATCAGGCACAGCTTGCCTCTGGGTGGGCAGTATGGCAGTGTGTGGAGCTGCAGTTAGTTTAATCAGGCAACACATGGCATCTGTTCAAGCTCTTTGATACTCCTGGTGAGGTACTTTTGGGGGCTTTACAGTTGATGGAGGTGTCTGCTGAGGTACATCCCACAGGGGCTATTGTAGTCAATTGTAATGCTGATGAAGGATGTCTGCAGAGCCACAATGACCTCCCCTTATCTAGATCTGACAACCTTCATGATAGGTGGGTATATGGTATGTTTCTGTAACCACTACAGCCACATGTTTGTCCAATGCAGGATATCTATCATCTTGTGTCCCCAGGTCTCTCATTACATGTTAAGTACTTAATGGGTTAACTCCGCTGTGGTAATTGGTGGGCACTTACTGTATATCCACAGGGGTTGACTATACACTTTTCTGCAGTTAGCTTGCTGACATGGTTATGGCACCAGTTGTCTGTTTCTATGTGGCCCTTTTGTGGGATGCTTGTGTCAGCTGGAGGGTCAGATATGGTGGTCAGTTTGTAGTCCTCTGCAAACATGTTCAGACACAGTCCTTCCATGTTGGCCTGTACCTATGGGACATATATACCAAACGTGGGAGGTCCCAGGACCAAGCCTTGTGGGATGCCAGTGATATCTGGTTTGTAGTCTGACATGGCTGCAGCATGTCTGACCATGTCAGTTCTGTCCTTGGTATGGTTTGCAACCCCTCTACTGACATAGGGGTTTATATTTAAGCTGGTGAGCCTATCTATAATGAACACGTGGGGTATTGTATGGAAGCCTTTGCAAGGTCCAGCTACGCTGTGTGGACCACATTGCCCTCATCAATGACCTTAATGATTGTTTCAAATGAGTCAAACATGTTTAAGGGGCAGGATCTGCACTTAAAAATGCCACACTGGGTAGGGTCCAGTGTCAGTAGGTCCCCATTATCTTTATGTCTGCGGTACATGCTGATCCTTTCCATAGCTGTGCAGACCAAGCTTGTCAGGATTCTGGGGTGGTAGTTTGCAGTATCCATTCAGGCAACACCTTTGTTGAGAAGGACTACTGTTGTTGTACACTGCTCTTTGGGTACATATCCTGTGGTAAGGCTGACATTGAGCAGTAGTGTGATTTGGCATTCCATTCTTCTTGAAGTCCATGTTGGACTCAGCCCAGGACATCATCTCATACCATTGCTGCTGTGTGTTTTGCTTTGTAGATGCTGGCTGTTACCTCAGCATCTGCAATGTCAGGGGGCCAGCAGTCTGCTGGGATAGATATTTTGCATTCTGGGGGGATTGCACTGCACCTGTCAGGTTGTATGTTGGCAATATGTGTGTGTGTTTGGTATGTTGTTTGTAATATTTGAGTGATTCAGAGCATATCCATGAATTCCCAGCAAGGTTCCTAACATCAGTTGAGAAAGCCTCATGATTATCCTTAGTGTCCTGTACAATTTTTATCTTCATAGGTTCATAGGTTCATACTAGGCTATCCAACCTAGGGCATTTATAAGCCTAGCCAGAGTGTGTGTGGCTTTCACCACCCCTTGCTATGTGAATATTATGGCCATTTATGATTTACTTTACTGTGCCTCTGTCTGGACATGACACAGTGAAGACCCCCAGTGTACATCTACGATCATCCATCCACTTGGCAAGATTCCTGTTGAAGAGTGTCAGTGAGGGGCTCTGCCTAACATGGAGTGGGATTCTGTTCCAGAGTGTAGGGACCCTCTGGGTTATGTATCTGTCCCTCCAGCACATCCTATTTCATTATGTGTTGAGGTTGACATCTCTCACTCTCACAGCTCCGATGGCTTTGGGTTTTCTGGGGTGCAGCATGTCCATTACTTCTGTGTTGGACATGGCCTTGTACAACAGGCATACAATGCCTCTGTGTAGGCAGTATGTGACTGCATTCAGCTGGGGTGTCTACAAACAGGCAGCATATGACATATATTTGAGACCCTTTATCCTCTTGGTGAGGTACCTTTGAGGTCTTTCTAACTGCTGCAGGTGTCAGGTGAGGTACATCCCAAATGAGGCATTGTACTAGATTATGGGTCTGATAAGAGAACAGTATAGGGGCACAATGACCTCTGTTGACGTAGATGTGAATCCTTTCATGATACGGTGTCCAATATAGACAGTCTTCCTAGCCACATTGGCAATGTGAGTGTCACATAACAGGTTACGGTCCACTTGTGTCCCTAGGTCCCTGATTACTCCTTCCATACATAATGGTTTACCACCTATGTGGTAATTTGTGAGTACCTTGTTTGGTATTTGGTGGGACATTCACACTGTCCAGTGTCTTCAGGACGGCTGGGTGGGGTTCCAGTGTGTGAGCGTGTGGTCTGTAGCATGCTACAGACTGTACAGCAGTTTTGCCTACGGTTAGTTGCACATGGGCGGTCTCCGATGCTTCGTGCATTGTCAGTTACCTGGACATATGCGTGTCTGTGCTGAATATGGATACTCCCCCTCCTTTTTTGTTTTGGTCCAGGTTTTGGGGCCATAACGCATGATATGAGGTATAACCTGGTAGTGCTGGTGAGCTGTCAGGAGACTTGCAGCAGGTTTCTGTCACTGCACGGACATCGATGTTCTCCATACTGGGGATGGCCTCGGGAGCATGCATATTGTGGTTTACACGTCTGGCATTGGTCAGCATTACCCTTATGTTTCTTTCAACTTATGTTTTCTAGGGTGGTGGGTTAGTCTTTTCAGCCTTGCCTACGAAAGGCTCTATGGAGATGGCAAAAGCCTTATCCAATATCCAGACGTCCAGGGGTAACAGGTGCAAGCCATCCCTGGAACAGCATCGTGGCTTGTCAAGCATGACATCCCAAGCAGACAGACATTGGATCCCCTTGGAATGACACCAGTAATTGTGCCACTTGTTAAAGCTGATCATTCTGTGTTTGTACTGTGGCATCATTCTTGGTGAGGGTAGGATGCTGCAAACAGTCAGTGTCATACCGGCCTGGACTACATAATCGGAGAGCTCATCTATGTCTCTTTTCATGTAGTCCAGGGAGGTACATCTCAGGTCATTCACGCCAGCATGGACAATGACTGCATCATATGTCTACTTGCTTTGGCGTGACCTGCATACTTGTGTTATGTGGCGTATTGTAGCAGCCTACAGGCAGCTTACTGCACCCTTTCCCTTGTTCAGTCTGGTGAGCGGGACAGCAGTGTGTCTGACTATGGAGTCACCTATTACAACTGTATCAGGCATGTTGTTTCTCCTTCTGGCCTGTGACTGTTTGGCACACCAGCTTTGTGTACTATGTGTTGCATGTGCTATATTTGGAGGTTGTGGTTGCTTGGGTGTCTGCTTTGGAGGCCACTGTTGGTGTGGTGTGTTTGTAATTAGGGCCTCCGGGAATGATTTCTGTGTTTATGTCTTTGGTTTGCAGTTGTGATAGGTCTATGTGGGACTGGGTTTGTGGTGTGTGTGGTTACCTTCTCCTCCTGACTAGTTTTGACAGTACTGAGTTGAGGGAGCTCAGCCTCTGGTTTGGATAAATGGTTGCATCTCTCACATATATTTGTATTTCTTGGGGGGAGTTGAGAGTTGTCTGCGTACTTGGGGCAGGTGTAACATTGCCTCAGGATTTACAGATTCAACTTGTAGCTGGCCTTAGTGAATTGTATGTGTGGACATATTTTATTGCCATACTACTGATCACTGATTACTTCCCTTTTTATGTTTGCTCTATCATGTAGTGGCTTCCTCATTCTCTTGCATGGTTTGGTAATGGCTGGAGTCCAGCATGCCAGATGCCTGCGTGTATGGCATTGTGTCTTGTTTTAATTTGGGATTGCATAATCCAAGCATTCCTGGCAGTGTTCATGGAATGCCTGTATAACAGGTTCTGAGGTGTGGCCCATATTTTGACCTGCACAGGGCCTTTAATGGATTCCACATCAGTTTGGAGGAGTGCAACTTTTGCTTTACACAATGTTTTTCACTGTGGTTTTCTGGCCAGGGACTGTGGTCAGGATGTGTATATCCAGTGTGATTACTCCATGGTCTGGTCTTACACTTCTCATCTTGCCATCCAGTACCCATGTTGCTGATTATCACATCCAGTAAGCTTACCCCTCTTGTGGGAGTTGAACGGTGTTCCTGGGCATTTTGGTTCATGGATTCTAGGAACTTTTCTCCTACAGTGATGGAGCTAGTATAATGCTCCAAGTCTATGTCTGGGTATTTTCAGTCACCCAATATAATGTGGTTTGGAGGGCTTGATATATTCATGTATTCTAACATAGGCCAGGTGCAGTTCCTGGTGTTAGGGTGGTAGTCTGTAGCAGGCTATAAACTGGGAGGCAGTTTTAGCCACTGTTACTTGACCATGGCTAGTCCGTGCTGCTTCTTGCTGTGGTACCAACATGGGGGTGTGGTTATCTTTGACAATTATTGCTAGTCACCCTCCTTTTGTAGCTTGTTCCATGTTTTGAGGCTGTACAGCACAGTATGAGGTGTAACCTGGTAGTGTTAGGGTGCTGTTGTGAGCCTTGACCCAGTTTTCTGTTACAGGACAGATATCAACATTCTCCATACTGGGTGAGTTTAGAATGCATGCATCTTGATGTTTAGACTTCTGGCATTGGGTAGCATTACATCTAGGTTCTTATCCCTTGTGATACCTATGGAGGTGGGTTTGTGTTTTGAGCCTTACCTATTCAGGGCATGCTGTGGGTAACAACAGCCTTTGCCAGTATCAATAAGGCCTGGACTGATAGGTGCATGCCACCCCTAGCAGGTGGAGCATCATGTCATGCTCAGCATGTCATCCCAGGCTGGCACACATTGGATCCCCTTTGACTAACTGCAATACTTCAGCCAATTATTGCAATTGATCATCTCATCATCATATTGTGGCATCATGCTTGGTGAGGGTAGGATGTTAGTCAGGGTCCTCAAGTGTGCATATACTACATGGTGTTACATTGCTTAACACATGGCATTCATGCCTCAGGTGGTGCTGCAGGGCTGCCTCTGTCGGATGCACATATTACACTCCCTGTACATGTTTGAGAGCAGGTTATGTCATTTTAGGCATCCATGTTATTATATGAGTGAGTCAGAGAGGGGTATCATTCCCAAGGTTCTTACTGAGCCAGTGTATGTGCTATGCGTTGCCTCTTTGCCAAAGCCAGGGCATACTGGGCATGCCTCCTTCTGCTTACTGGGGCAGGCTAAGGTTGTTCCTCCTCCGAATCATGCTCTGCCTGTGATGGCCTTGGCAATGGTGGGGGGCTGTTTGGCCTGGCCCTATGCTGGTCCTGCTGCAGCTGTTTTCGCAAGATCATATTATGTAGCATAGCACATACCATGACAATTTGGGTACATGTAGTTGGTGAGTACTGCAAGGCTCCACCAGATGTGTCCAGACACCGGAACCGTGACTTGAGCAGCCCAAACACACGCTCTGTTACATTACGTGTTTGTGCGTGTGCCTCATTATGGCGTTCCTGTTCAGGTGTGTGTGTGTGCATTTCTGATGGGTGTCATCAGCCATGGCTCCAGTGCATAACCTGCATCCCCCACTAGGTGTCCATGTGGGATGTCCCCATTGGCAAATGTCTGGTACAGCTGCATCAAATGCCAGATATGGGAATCATGGTAGCTCCCAGGGCAGCCAGCACACACATTCATTATTATGCCCTGGGCATCACACATGACCTGGCAGTTGATGGAGGGGAAGCCCTTGCAGTTAATGTATGCCCTATCCCGCTCACTGACTGGTGCTTTGATGCATATGTGTGTGCAGTCTATTGCACCCACTACCTCAGGGTATTCTGCTATTTGCTGGAAGAGACGCATATTGCTGGACAATACCTCACGGGCATTGGGGAAATATACATGATCACCGACATGTGCTGACATGGCATCCAGGAACTGGTGCAGTACCCTGTAGGCTGATGCCTGTGATATCCCCATCATATCACCAGTTGGTCTCTGGAAGGTACCTGTTGCTAGTTTTTCTTATGCCAACACATACCTTGGTTTCCACTGGGATGGGTTCCCCTCTGTTGGTTCTGTGTGTGAGGCATGGCCTGCACAGCTCGACAATTTGCTGTAGGAGGTCTCTGTCCACTCTATAGCGCCCTACTATCTCCACCTCATGTAACCCGTGGTAGGTGACCCTGGGCCTGTACACTCTTCTCCATCTCCTCACTGTGGGTTGTCTGGCACCATCTGCATTGTCACCACCCTCAGCAAGTAGCCTATGTCTCCTTATGACAGCTATGGCAGCCCCTAGCATTTCTGCTCTGAGTTCAGCTTTTTCAGTTTTCACTTCTAATAGCTTACTCCTGTCTTGCAGTGTCTCTTGAGAGAAACATCCTGCACTGCTGTTTGCAGTTTTAAGTGTATGGCTGAGCTACTATTCTGCCTGTGTAATTGCCTGCTTCTAATTGTTTTCACCTGCTAGCTCCAGCAGTATTCCCTGCTAGCTTCCTACTAATTCTGTTGCTTCCTTTTTCCTTTCTGTTTCCTCAGGGGGGAGCAACGTGCATACCAGCAGAAACACGCTCACAGTGGCTTACACGCGCGCACACATGCTTACACGGTTTACAATCATCTTATTTGGGTTAAAACACGTGCACACCAGTGCAAACAGTCTTACAAGTCTGCCAACAGGCTCCCACATGCTCAGTCTGCCTTACACGTGCGCACACTGCCCTACTCGCGCTTCATGGCGCGCACACGTGCGCATGCACGCCCAGCAAGAAACTTTGGTTTAAGCAACAGTATACACCTTCCATTTCTTGACTTTCCCATGCTTATGTTGTGACACTCCTCTTTCCATGATATGTGTCTGACATCTATCATGTAACACTAACCTCCAATGAACTGCATTTCTTTCTGCCATTCCCCCCTGTGATGTCACCTATCTCCTACTCTATTCCTCCCCCTTATGTATCTCTTACACTACTCAGAATGTGCTCATTTGCTATTTGACAGTGGAATTCAGTATCCTAACACTCATTTACATCAGATTGCCTACTAATGCTTAGTTACATGTCTTAGACTCAGCTTCCCCCCTTAGCAACCACTAAACGGTGGCCATGTTGTTTTTGGTCTGCTGGTCCCTGCATTGTAAATCCATGTATTGCATAAAACCCACATTTGTGGGTTTATAACCTTCATTTTTATGTTTTATACAGCGCAGCCCGTTTGCGCGGGGCTGCACTGCGTTTAAACATCGGCGATCGCCGAAAAAAAAATTATTTATTTTTCATATTTGCATCAGGGTACCTTGCCAATGGCCACATATTTGGCCATTGGCATGCTGCCTGACACCTATGCACCCTTTATTTGGAGCTGACATGGCTCCATTGTGGTTTTTGCAGAAACGTACTCAGTTGTCAACTGAGTACATTTCTGCAGCTAAAACGGCTCTTACACGGGCTGCTTTGGGCTTCGTGGATCGCTAATCTACCTCATTTGCATGCCTTTGGGCTGCAATTGAGGTGATTAGCATATCCACGCCCACTCCGTGTAAGAGACGTTTTAGCTGGTCTCTTACACGTACTTTATGGCTGTTCCTGGATCGCGAAGGCTGCATGGAGTCTTACACTACTCTTAGACTCCATGCAAGCCTTCGTGAATCCTACCCTCTATTTAAAATTCATGTTATTTGGAAGATCAGAATAAAAAGTGCAACAGAAAATATAGGCTCACTTGGCTTTTTTCAAATTAATTCTGCATGTAAGACAAAATAGTATGTGAGGGATAACACTGCAGTCTGGTTAAAAGAAACATAACTACTGCATGCATGGCCAGGTCTTCTCTTTAGAACTTCCAAACAAATGTCTTCATCTGAGGTCGCCCACATGCTCCCTAATCCACACCATGAGCCCTGATTTGATGGTGAAATTCCAGTTGTTGTGAACCTTAAACTGAGGAAATAACGTCCTAATTTATCCCTTCTGGGTTGTATCCATTTATATACAACTAAATAACACTAAATTGGTGATCACTTCTCATTACATTAGTTAAATTATACAATTTCCACAACAATGTTCATAAAATGGAAAACCATCAGATTTATTTGAAGGCACATTTTATCTTTTTGAATGCACAATATATTACTTAAAAGCAAATCCCACCACTGTCTGGATACAAGATGCCCCAACTATCCTCTTCTAGCAGAAAATCATTGATTTTTGACTCATAGTAATTTGTTATAGGCCACAGAAAATCCATCAGCATTCCCAGCAGTCAGTCCTGGCCTGTACATCACTGTGCAATAGTTTTGAAGGGATGGTCCCCATAAGCACAACCTTGTTTTGCCATTTGTTTGCTTATGCAGCCATTGTAATTGGACATTATGAGGGTATGAAGTGTTTACCAAATAAACAGTATTGGAATACAATGCCTACTTACCCACTAAAAACATTCTTTCTATTGCTGATTGTATTTTTCAGCCTTGCATAACTGTTCATCTTGAATACCTTCTTGAAAAAAATACTCCAAGATCTAACTCTGATTTATCTGTGCAGGGTAAATTTCTTAGTAAAATCAGAAGTCATAGTACATAAGATTTTTTTAGCTCATTAAATGCTGTCTCTGCTTCAGTGGACTATTGCACCTTGATAGGATCTTTTTCTTTTGTGAGAGCTTTCAAAGGAAATAGGTGTAAACTTACATGCAAATATTTTTTTGGTACCCACCTTCTCCAAGAAAAGCCTTCAATTGACGTATAGTGGAGGGTATTGGCAAATTCTTTATGGCCACTACTTTTTTCAAGTCATGGTCTTTTCACCTCTCTTTCTATAAAGCATCTAGAACACTAGGCTTCCACTGTGCCCACATTTTTTTTTTTTAGCATTCACAGACACATCTGCCTGTTGTTTAGTCTCTACCACAGCTTGCACTTTGGGAAATGATGCTCCCATTTCTCTGAATAGACAGTCCAGTAGCTTTATATCAGGAATCTTCTTTTTCTTTTGGCTGTTCCCATTAGGGGTCACCACAGCGGATTATCTGTTTCCATTTTTGCCTGTCCTCTGCATCTTGCTCTGTCACACCAACTACCTGCATGTCCTCTCTCACCATATCCATAAATCTTATCTAAGGCCTTCCTGTTTTCCTCTTACCTGGCAGCTTTATCCTTATCATTTTGCCAAATGATATATGCGAACAACAATAAAGCTTTATATCAAGAATAAAGCTTTAATATATTATCCATTAGTCTTTGAGAGGCACTGTTGCTCAATGCTAGCACTGTGAATGAAAATAAATCTTCAAGTGCTATACAGTCTGTTTTTTTTGTGTTGTTCTTTACCAAGTGAGAAAGTAGCTTTTACCAATATCCTTATGTTAAGTCTAGTGTTGTCCATTATCTGGCTTTCTTATGTTTTCTATCAACTGATCTGCTCTGAACATGGGATAGCTACCAAATTTAGAAGTGCTATTCAGGTATGTAAAGTCATTACCTAATCTCATTACTTCCATTATGTTTAGGGACTAGTGCCACTAGGTTACTCCATTCACTCTATGACTCTTCTATCACTTCTGTTAGCAACATTTGAACCTCTTTAGTGAGTGCGACTCTTGTTTTCTCTTAGATCGGAGGCTAACCTTCATTCCAGGTATCTATGTATGTGTGTGTGTGTGTGTGTGCATGTGTGATAATTTTTAGGCATAATTTGAATTGATGAATGCAGATATTTTTCTTTCTTTTATTAAACACGTTATGAAAACTTCATTTTGTTAGTGCATCAGCTCCTACTTGACCTCTAGCTGGACTACACTCTTAGATTTTAACCAGCAGACAAGTGCTAAGTGGTTGTGAGATATCCTTGATTTTTATGGGAATGAAGTGGAATGTCTCTTTCAGTGGGCAGGATCACAGAGGTAGGAATAGAAACAGAAAGATATTCTCCTGGATTCAATAAACTCAGTGCAGGAATAGTGCTATTCCTGCACAGAGTGGTTTATATCCATGTATCATTAGCATTAAAAGCAGCGCACCTTGCATATTCATGAAGGTGTGCTGCTGTTAAGGCTAAACAAACATGAACAGTGAATTAATGCAGGGGGCATGTTTAAGTAGTGCATGGATATTGAACATGCCCCCTGCACTCAGAAAGTGCCATACGGCACTTTCAAAAGTATTTCAGTGTCTGTGGACACTGAAATAGCTATGGGAGCAAGAAACGATGCAGGGGGTGTGTGACAGGTTCTGTCACACATCCCCTGCATTGTAAAAGTGCCATATGGCACTTTGCAAGTGCTGTCAGTGTCCACAGACACTGACAACTAATAAAATAGCTATGTCAGTGGACACTGAAATAGTTATTAGATTAGTAAGCAAATGCAGGGGGTGTATGACAGGTTCTGTCACACACCCCCTGCATTGTAAAAGTGATGTACGGCCATAGCCATTAACTGTACAGGTCTCTGCAGAGTGCCCAGATGCCTACCTCACATACGTCTCACCCTCCCAGAGCAATAAAGAAGTACACAGACATAAATAATGTGGGGACAATGCCACAAAAGTATGGACACATTCTAAATATTGCATTGACAAACCCAAAAGCTTCTAGTAGCAAGGACTTCCTGCAGCGTATGAAGACTGAAACAGAAATGTCTGCCTTGTGAAAGCACCATACGGCTATTGCTGTTAACTGTACAGGTGTCTGCAGAATGCCCAGATGCCTGCCTCACATACTTCACACATTCCTAGAGCAGTAAAGCAGTACAAAGCCATACATAATTGGGGGAACAAAGCCACAAAAATAGGGACACATTTTAAATATTGCACTGACGAACCTGAAAGCTGACAGAATAAAAGGTTTGCAGTAGCACGGACTTCCTGCAGGGTATGAAGACTGAAACATAAATGTCTGCCATGTGAATGTGCTGTACAGCCATAGCTGTTAATTGTACAGGTGTTGCAGAATGCCTAGGTGCCTGCCTCACATATCCATTAACCTCCTGGAGTAACAAAGCTATACAAGGCCATAAATAGTTAAAACATTTTGTTTTCCATACTAAGGGATGTTTAAGTGTAGCTGAGAGGGTGTGCGTGTTATGGCCCTCTGCCTAGCATTGCTTAAACACCACAGAAGAGATAAATAAAAATATACAGCAACAAATCTAATGCTGGGATAGTGTAGTGGTTAGAGTCCTGGCTTTATATGCAGGTTTTCACACTTTGAGTACCAAAACAGGCAGTTTGTTTTTACATAGGAAAGCAGTGTTAATTTTTTTTTTTTTGTAAATGATGTAGTAAGTGATATTTGTCAACCAGGGTAGTGTAGCTTGTGTAAAATGGAAGTTGAGTGCATATAACATGTGAAACCACCCATGTATACACAAGTGTCCCGTACATTATAGTCACACCCCTTGGTAATGTAATGAAAGCACATAGAGGAACTTCATGTAAAGTAAATCATATAAACTTTCTGAATTAATTCCTTATTCTAATATGTCTAAAAATTAAAAGTGAGCAATGATTAGCAGTGCTCAGATATGCTTAGCTGGTTTAAGCAATGCTTACACGTGAATGCTAAGCAACAGTCAGCTCAGCTAAGCTGATTTGCACACTGTTAAGCAGTGCTCAACAATCCCCCCTTTAAGCATTGCTGAAATTGGCTTATTGGGTTTGCGCACTGCTAATCTGTGCTCAACATTTTCAAAATCAACCAATCACAGCAAAGGGCAGCAATATGGCCTTATTTAAACAGTACAGGTGGGAACACAGCCAGTACCTGTTATAGTTCAACCTGTGCAGGAATCATGGCTGGCGTAGGTGAGGGTTCACACTTTAGGGTGCAACACTGGGGCATTGTGGAGTCCAGGGCCATGGCTGGACTCTTTGCAAGTAACCATGATGAGAGACTGCTGCAGAGCCAGTACCTGGGCTCACAATATAAATCAGAGGCCTGGGACTATTTTGCCCATAATCTTACCAGTGCTACTGGCATCCCCCGAACTGAAGAACAGGTCTGGCACCACTATGCTGACCTAAAGCATAGGAAAGGGGTGCTTTTGGACCAGTGGATCCAAGATGCCAGGGACAACCATGCTCCAGGAGTTTGTAAGTATCACAGACATAGGTGTACCAAATTCTAGTCTGAGGATGTGATAGACAGGTATGCATAATCTTTGTTTTTCTCACCTACAGCTGCAGCAGAGAGGGCTAGTACCATCAAAGCCCATGCTGACAGACTGTTGAGGCTGTGCTGACAGGCTGGCGAGCAAAAATCTATTTTGCAGTATATTGTGCAAATAACTAAGAAGGAATACATTGTGTAGTGCTAGTATATATACTGTTACTTTAGTAACTGTATAAATAAAGTATGTCTGATTACGATTGATTTGAAATAAACATCTATAATAGAAACTGTTGTGTTAACTCTGGTATGCTGTAGACATAGAATGGAGCTGTAAAACAATATATAAATGCTCTGTGTTAACCTTTACTTTCCAGATTGTAGTAATTCAAAGGGTTAACAGGCAGAAACCAGTGAAACAAGAAACAGCAGTTCCCTAGTAGCTCAGTGTGATGAAAAATAGCTTAGCTGTTATTTTGCACACCCAGACACAGTTCGAATCCAAGAAGTTGTACTAAGATGTGTGCATATCTACACACAAGGAATCAGGAATATATGTAAAAACAGCCAGGTAGTGTTAACATATATTTTCTCCACAGGTTTTACAGGTAAGGAAATGTTGGTAATAGCTGTCTGAAGGGTATACTAATAAACTGTGTACAACTGTTCAACTGTCCCACCACATGCCTGCAAATGACAGCAGGATAGGTACATACAACATGCACACTTCCTGATACATGTCTTTCCAGTGTCATGCTGTCATGGCTAGTGGTCACTGCTGCCAATAACCCTGGACACAAATAGGACAACAGTTGAAGTATTTCAGTAGCACACTCACATAACAGTAGTTCATGGTACCCTCCTGTGCCAGATATATAACCCTGACATGTACGAGTCCCCTCTAGCCATGTACCCAGAGTTGTCACAGCTTGCACTACACCATTCCAAACTGACAGTTTAATAGGTATGTTTGTGCTACAGAAGCTATGGGCCATAGGTAGATGTAAAGTGAGGGCAGAGCCATAGAGTATTGAGCAGTACTGTTCTGGAAAATAGAAGCATAAACAGTTGGTAATTGACTTTTTGTCTCTTCCCCACCCCTCATCTTCATCAATAATTATTATTCATATACTACAGGTATTTTGTTCTCCAAAACTAATGTTGGGACTTGTGTTCTATTATTGTTCATATATTTGATTGGTTGCATGTTAACATACCTTGTTCAAATACCATTGTCGGTGGCCTGTTGCCATCAATGTTACTGGCATGCTGTTGCAATGCATACTGTTGTTCCATTTATGCATGTATTCTGTTTGCTATGCGACTGTTTCAAATTAGTTTTATGGGGTTAATTGGAACACCTAAGCATGCTGTTATAACTAATCTTGAAATGTGTTGTTCATAACTAAACAACATATTTAGTGAAACCTCAACACCATTGCACATTTGGGAAGGCAGATCCTGGTGGATATGCCTGTTCTGCCTCATCTGGCCATGGCACCAGGGTCCAGCATGTCTGAGACCCAGCCCAGGACTTCCTCATCCATTGGTCCTGCACCACCTTCAGATGGAACTGACTCGGGGGATGGGGCCCGTACCCTCCTAGAGCGGGCGCGGACAGGACCCTGTCACCTACAGTCAGTTCTGGCATTTGATGCACAGTGCCATCCGAGCAGAGTTGGGTGGGTAGCTGTTAATGACTGAGGGCCACCTGTCCAGCCCCCAGCACAGCCACCTTTGAGGACATGAAGGAGCAATGGTAACTGCCCATGGGTGGGGACCTCAGTCCCACTGTATCCATTTAGAGGCTCATGGGCTTTGGATTCCCAACCACCCTCCCCGTCAAAAGTGTTTACCCCCCCATGTGTCATATACTGCACCTGTCTTCTGTCTTGTCTGTCTGCAAATGCAACCTATCCCATTCATCCTACTTCCCCAAACATACCTACAACACTTCCCTAACATCCCACTCTCACCTTAAATAAAAGGGCATCTGTGCCACAAAAAAAACATTGCCCTATACATAGTTCTACATTGTGCCCCATGTACAGTGAAACTAATCAATCAACCCACAGATTATTCTGCAAATGTTTGTCACCAACACCCCTCCCTGTGCGGTGTGAGACTGTAAATTCCAAATTATACACATTATTCACAGCTTTTGCTGCAGAAGAAATGTAGAGCTGTGGTCCTTTTCTACACCTGCCCTGCACATCCCTAGCTGCTTTTCCTAATGTTTTACCCCTGCTTGCCCACATTTCACACTTTTCTACTACCCTTTTTTCTTTTCTTTAAAGAAAATTAGTGTGGGTGTAAGTGAAGCTAACATGGCTTAACCATCTGTTACCATCACACAAAACCACTTACAACTGCCTTAATCACTCAGTCTCCATCAGTCCTAGTTCTGCCCGGCAACAGCCCTACAACTCTTGAACCCAGGATTCTGTGCATGACAATCACAGCAAAATACCACTACTCCATCAGAGCTAGGTGAATCTGTAATGCTTTTACAAACATATCATGCCTTCTTGACCATTTAACATTAATGAAAAAAGTCATCACTTCCAAGTCTGGAACCCAAAACCATGTACACTATAATCACAACAACATATCTCGACACCAACTGAGCTGCAAGAAATTGCAATATTTTTACAAACATATTATGCACAACAGTCATTTAACATAAGAGGAAATTATATATCCGTAGTACTCTTATACACATATATATATGTATATATATAGATACAAATATATATATATATATATATATATATATGTATGTGTGTGTGTGTGTGTGTGTGTGTGTGTGTGTGTATGTATATAAATTCATATATATATATATATATATATATATATATATATATATATATATATATATATATATAAAAACATCCTCTTACTGCAAGACATCTGCAAAAAGCCTGACAAACTGGGGGGGATAAAGCCAAACAATAGTGACATCTGCTAGAGTGACATGGTTTGGATTAACATACAATTCCAGGTAAATTCCAGGTCTGAAACACAAATGAATGCCATTATTTACTGATGTCAATGCTCACATCATTCCAGTGAATTCTCAGAAACCCACAACTGTTATGGGCAACAGACCAAACATATGAGCCACGGATCTGGACAGTGTCTAGACATATGGACAGTGGAGAGGTATGATCACAGTCATGTAACAAAATGGAAAAACCCATGACAGCTGCCACCCATATCACCCAGCACATTCTGAACCACAGTAAGACTAACACAACACTACCCCAAATCGGCTTTGGGCAATTACCTATGTACATCCAAATATATCATGCACTACAGGAATGGAACTGTAGGGAAGAGCAGATAGTGGTGCAAAAATGTCCACCCACAACCATTTGCACCACAGTCATAGCAGCATACCAGAACCCAAATGAACTCTAGAGTAGAATGACTGGTTGAACAAACATATCCTGATTGCCAGTCACACACTACACTGACATATATTGGCCCAACACACAGTGTACTGGGAATCCTGATGTGTTACAGGACATTTCTCAGTCTGCCCCTACAAACATACACACCTGGTTGACCACCAGCAGCCATAGCAGCATGCACAGCCAGATAGTGAAAGGATCTATGACACTCACATCTGCAACTCTCCCTACTCAACCCAAAAAACATCTGCACACAACACTGCTACACAATATTGGCAGTCTGTTCACAATGACCAGACATAGTTGCATATCGCTTACTCAGAGATGACCTCTGCCTAACCCAGATCTGATGGACATGCTACACTTAAGGAAATCCCAGTCTCTCCAAGCCACATGCTACAGAGACCTAAACCTTGTCACCACAATATTTAGAACATGCTGGAGGGATAGATTCTTATCCCAGTGACTTTCCATGCTCTGGAACAGGCTACCCATTCATGTCAAGCAGAGCTCCTCATTAGCCCTCTTTAAGAGAAAGCTTGACAATTGGATGGGAAACAGAAAATTCACCCCGGGGATTACTGCTGTGATGCTGCTCAACAGAGGCATAGGGAAATAATTTCCTTGGGTGGCAAAAGCCAGGGAACCTTGTTTGGCTAGGCTTATATTGACCCTAGGGCAGATAGCCTAATACATACCTATGAACCTATACATAACACTCATATGTACAGATTTCCACAGAATGTCCAGGGTGTGAGACCGTATTTATATCCACTGCTGCATACCACTTCCAAGAGTCAGCTAAGTCAGTGGGATGATACCTGGAGTGCAGTCACTAAATAATGATATCACATATCTCTGACCCTCTTACTGCAAGACATCTGGACAAAGCATGACATACTTAGGGGACAGGGGGCTGGATGGAGGGACATATCTCACATAATGGTGTTACAAACTGAAACAGTTGCTGGTGTCACAGCCTTTGTTGTAACATAACATCCCTGAAGGATATGATGGCTGAAACGCCAATGGATGTCAACAGTTACTGACTACAATCCTCACATTATCCTACTGATTCCAAAAAAATAGAAGTTGTCTGAGGAACAGATCAAACATAACAGGCAAACCTCTGAGCAGTCTGTGGACATCAGGACAGTTGAGAGTTATGTCAGAGACATATCACTGTCAGATGTCAAGTAACATAGAAAATGCATGTCCAGATGAACACTGTTAATCTAGCAATCCTCTATGTGTATAACAGCACTACTGACATACACTCTATACCCAATTTTGGAGCTTTGTCCCCCATGTTGTTGGGCTGTCTCCACATGTCCCGCCCTGAGAGGTATTCCCACCTACTGTCTATGAAGCTATAGCCCCCACACCTCCATAATATCTTCCACACAGGCAAGGAAAAGGGGCAAGGCCCATATGAAGATTGTAATTATAACAATGTGTTGCTACAGCATTGGCAAATGGAAAGATAACACAGCTGCTCTGGATGCAAGTAGCAAGTGGGAGACACTGACTGGTGCACAGGCCATCATCTGCTCATGAACAGTACCTACAAAAGGTAAGCTGCTGCCTATGCAACACAGGGTCTCAACCCATCTACTCAAAGACAGACTGTGACTACACAAACCTATCCATTTGCATTGTTGTGAGGAAACTCTTGAGCACTATAACAGGTAGGTCTATCATGTAAGCATGTAATGGAATGCAGAAGGGGAAATGCAATTATGTCAAATGGGACATTATACACTAGGCTGCAACAAGACCTACTGGACTCACATTTCCCTCTTGCCCTGTCTGCATTGACATGGAGCACATGTCTGGCCCCGAGTCACCCCAGCAAAGGTCAGCTCATGTATGACTTCTACTGGAGTGTCTGTTGTCCAATACTGAGTGTGTCACTGCTAGGCCAGCTACCTGGGATGTTGTAATGATTCATAAGTCACCTGTGAATGCTACTCTGATACATATGCTTGTCTTACAAATGTAAGAGATGTATATAGGGCATGTACATACTACAGGACAAGTGCAGATGTGTGTGTTGAACTGTATGTGATATACTGAGCCCATACCTGACAACTGTCCAGAGTTTTGCAGACTGGCCACATGTCTGTCTCATATTTGTAGTCAATGCCTCAGACAGTTGTATATTGTCTGGCACATAACTGGCAACCCATTGAAGACTGAAGTCATAACATATTAGCATACATTTGATTGTCAGATGTCATATCCTGCAGAGCAGACCTGTGAATGTGACACGGTCTTTGCTGGAAACTAAGTGTGTTTCAGCTAGATTCATAAAGCAACAGTATTTACTGGCCTTAGTCAACCACTGATGTGTGCCTTTGTGCAGGTGTCTTGCTCTAACAGGAACTAGGTGTCTTACCATGAAACCCATGTCAATGCAAGCATACCTTGTCGAGTAGGACACTGACATTTTTGCAGTCACTGACACCTGCTTTGCAGCTGTGGAGAGCACACCAACCTTGTCAGGTCACTCATCCCATCATACATTTAGACCCCAAATGGAGGCCTACAAAGCTGCAGGAGGTGTAGTGTTGAACATTAGCATACACATACACACCTCCAGGCTGTCCAAACAGTATAACACATGGGTGACATCCTGAGTTCAGTTAGCTGACAAAACACCTACTCAAATCATAGCTATCTACAGGCCTCTGACCATGACTATGGACACCCACCACACCTATGGAATCTGTCAGGATTCAATCATCTACCCTGCTCCTGAATGACTTCAAATACCCAACCATATTGTGCATGACCTATGCCACCTGAACATGAATGCACATAGATTCCTCAGCTTTGTCAATGGCAATGCAATGGATCAGCTGGTCAACACTCATGTGGCAGGTGGAAATGTCCTGTACCTGTCCTAACCAACACGATTAGCTACTGCAGCACTCCTACAGTGCCATCCTCCTTGGTAATATCTGACCACATAGCCATCACTTTTCAGGTCACCATCTCCCCTGACCCCCCTTTACAGTGTCAAACAGAATGAACTGTACACAAATGACTATAAATCTCCTCAGGGTAAATGTCTGTGGTGGACAGCAGCAATACACAAATACCATAATAGGTGGAAACAATTGCCAGACTTGGCAAGAAGGACTACGAGCCTCATTAGAAGCAATGTCACCTTGGTCTGCACAACCAAATAAGGGAACAGGTGATATCAATGCCATGTCTGATGCAGATCTGTTAGAAATGCTACATCTAAAAAAATCCCAATCCCTCCACACCACACACTCCAGAGACCTCAACCTCATTACCATAATCAACAGAAAATGCTGGAGGGACAGATTCATAACCCAGAGACTGCCCATGCTACGTAACAGATGTCCCATACATGTCAAGCAGAGCACCTCACTGGCCCTCTTCAAGAGAAACCTTGATGATTGAATTGGAAATAGAAAATTCACTCCAGGGATCACTCCAGTGGTTTTACTCGACAAAGACAATGAGAACAAAGGTTGGGTGGCACAATGCCATGGTAATCCTAAGTACTAAGCTTGTAAAAGCTCCAGGGCTGTTAACCTAGAACACACCTATGAACCTATGTACCCTAATGCTGTTTTTGAGTGCAAATTGGACACATCCACCAAGGCAAATCACTAGGTCTTCCACACGTGTCTGCAATTCCAGAGGCAACAACAAACCTGCTCTGTAGTGGTGGTCAGTAACACCACATACACATATGGCATAGACATAGGCAACTAGCTGCAGACAGGTGAAGTGTAAATGTCACCCCTTTATCCCCCCATTGGTGCACATGTCCATGTACAGCACTTGGCCCCCTACCCTCATCATCAGAAAGCAGGTCCATAATGTCCTCTCAAAGGTAACACACAGAGGTCTCCATATGTCTGATACCATCCCTGGCTGCATCCTGCATGAATACAGGCATGGGCTCTCAGATCCATTCCACACTGTACTTGACAACAGTCTGAGCACTGGTGTCATCCCATTTGCACAGAGGACAGACACTGTCATCCCTATACACAAAGGTGTAGCAATCCACCGAACCAGCCAATATTGTGCACATCAGCCTAACTAGCCTGCTCTGCAAGAGTATGGAAGGCACTATCAAGGACATTATGAACAGGGACATTGGCAACATCAAAATGCCTGGGCCCACACACCATGGTATTGTCAAAGGGAGATGTAGGTTTGTACAAAACCTAATGTTGAGACATGTGTTCCATTACTGTTCATATAATTAATTGGTTGCATGTTAACATGCAATGATCAAATACCATTATTGATGGCCTGTTGCTGTCATTGTTATTGGCATGCTGTTACAATGCTTACTGGTGTTCCATTATGCATGTGTTCTGCTTGCTATGCAACTGTTTCACATCTGTTGTTTTGTATTAATTGGAACACCCATGCATGCAGTTAAAACTAATAATGAAATATGTTTTTCATGACTAACCAATATATTTTGGAAAACCTCAGCAGCATAGCACATTAGGGAAAGCTGATCCCAGCAGAGCCACCTGTCCCACCCCATTTGATCATGGCACCAGGCCTCAGCACATCAGAAACCCACCCTGGAACTTCATCTTCTGCAGGCCCTGCACCACCTGGGCATGGGCATGGAGATGAGCCCATCACCCAGTGTCAGTTTCAGGGTACAGTAAACAGTGTCATCCGCTCTGAGTTGGGTGATCAACTGCACCAGATGGAGGGCCACCTGGAGCAGCTTGAGGAGCAGGCTGCCCCTCCTGTCCAGCCCCCAGCATAGCCACTATCGAGGCTGTGAAGGTGCAGTGGTCACTGCCTGCAGATGGGAATATCAGTCCCACTGTATCCATATTGGGGCTCATGGGCCTCTGATTCCCAACCACCCCGTCCAAGGTGTTTACTCCCCACATATGTCATACACCACCCCTGTCTGCTGTCTTGTCTGTCTTGTCAGTCGCCCTACCCAACCTACCTCCCCAAACGTAACTATAATCCTTCCTCAACATCCCACTCTCACCTTAACAAAAAAAAGGGCATCTGTCCCAATAAAAAATATCGCTCCATACATAGCTGTCCATTTCACACATGTGTCCACTGGACACATGTAATCCAGTCCAATTGGCATGACAACAGATTTATGTTATCCTCACCCCTCTCTCTGGGGTCTGTGTCCAAATTCACCTCCAAATTCTGGACAAATGCACAGCTTTTGCTGTATAAGAAATGGAAAGCTATGGACCTTCCCTACACATGTCCTGCATATCCCTAGCTACCTTTCATATTGTTTTTCCCTCTGCATGCCCCTTTTTCACCACTTTCCTATCACCTCTTTTTCTTTTCTTTTAAATAAATTAGCTTGGATGTAAGTGGGAGTAAGCGAGTTTGTCCTTATCTTATATATATTATATATTTATATATATATATATATATATATACCCCGGGATTCATGAAGCTCGGCGCAAGGCCAGTGTAAGGCCTGCACCGGCCGTGCGGCGTATAAATGGTGTAGTAGCGCCATATGCATATTAGTGAAGGTGCGCCGCTACCACATCCACGTGCATAGGACACGTGCGTGAGTGCATGGGGCGTTACTAAGCTGCGCCCAGAGGCGTGTCAATGTCGGCTGGTGATGAGCAACCTAAACTGCTGAATATTATAGCCTGCCTGCAATAGTAATTGCACCTATCAGTGTCCGTGGATAATGAAATGTATGCAAAGCATGTAAGACAGTTCCCGGCCATACAAAATGGAGAACCAAACAGAAATGCACGCAACACAATATGAGTTTCCGTCCATGGAATAAATGATATTTAAAATCGTGTGTCCGTAATGTACTGCACTGTCAGTAGTTATACCCAGTGGAAGTGAAATGCATCATGTCAGCGCGCCTCCAATACACACGTCTAGCCCCATGGGCATGGTCACCAGCAGTCCCACAGTGGTAGTGATAGTACACAGCTGGGCAGTTGTGGCTATATAACAACCGTAAAGAAACCTGACAGTCCAAATTGTATACCAAACACACACAAACATATGTATATTAAAATGTGCTATACACATGAACTGGAACGTAACCTTCACATACACATAGGATGCTATATGCGGAACCGGGATATCCAAAAGCAGAACCCATGCATGCAAATGCAATATGCAACAACCCCTGTATAGCACATAACCCGCACCCATGTCTGAATGTCCACCAAATCCAGCTACCAGCCTTGCGCAGCCGTACACCTACACACAGCGAGTATTCCCCATATGTAGTAGGAAGTATCATCCTAGGCAGTGTCAGGATTGCAAATATGTATCCCATATTTGTAAACATCCCATCACAGTTACGTAAATCCAAATGCCTGCGCGTGCATGTTTCGGCAAAATGAGTGTACATCCCACGTGGGATAAGTAACCTGTTGAAACCTCAGAGTTGTTTCCACGCCACGGTGTCCAGTACTGTACACATCTGGACAAAACATGTATGTGTAGTCATGGTACTGTTCAGTTTCTACACAGACATGCAAAACATAACTACGCAGGATGGAACAGCTGTCCACCATGCAGGTCACCCCACTAGGGTTGCCACCTGTTCAGATGGCCAAGATGGGACATCCCTTGTAGAAATGTGAGAATTTGCAGGATAAAACATACCCCCGGCCAGTGCAAAGGACAGAATTATACTTATATGCCAAGATAAAAGCTTATTCCATAGCATTTGAATAGCTTATGCTATCCCAAATAATAGTTATGTGTACCAGATACAAAATACCTGTATCATGCAACTAGTAAAGAAAATAAGAAATATATTATTGTCTTAAATTCATAGGACATTTGCCATGTCTTAGGTGTTGTCGCAGGACACAACTGTCCAAAGTGGGCCCTCCCCTCACAAAGAGGTACAAGTGGTAACCCTACTCCCCACTGAATTATCGGCAGTATATAGTCAACTAAATCACATATCGACACCACCCCTCAACCTATTACAGCAAAAAAATCTGGACAAAGCCTAAAAGGATGGGTGGGCAAATAGTGACAGATGTAATCACTGCTCTCACAAACTTTGAAAGTTCAGAGAATAAAAGTATGTACATAAGTATGAAATGTTGTGAAGGATGTGGTGTAGACCCCAGTATTACAGAGGTCCATACATTTATACTGTAACAAACTGTCACATATGTTGACTGTACTACTGCATACCTGTAGTTAATTCATAGTTAAGTCATGTGCAAAATAATAACCCTCGTAAGAATGAATACAGGAAATAGTCAAATGTGAATGGGAACACCACTCACCGTGGATTATGTATTGTAACCACCCCCACCCATATTATGTATTGCCAACATCATAAGCTGCTGACAGGTGCCCAAACACCAGTGTCTGTAAACACAGATTAAATGTTTAAAAAGGACAAAACCTGTCCATGTGCTTTGTCTGACATTTGAACATGGTCAGGACAGTTCTGTTCACCAGGCGGACAAGCCTAAACCCAGATCACCACATGAACACCCTGACAATTAAAGACCTGTATGTGTCAGGACTATAAGCCTTTGGGTTCTGAATATCCCTGCAGTGATTAAATATGCAGCTTGTGTCCAGAGCAGTAGGGAATAGGGAATGTGTAACATGTAGTACCGCATTTTTCCCAGCAGTAGAATGGATGCCTGTGATGTAAGTGAAGCAGTGAGGCATATGTTAATGTAGCTATGTACTATGGATATGCATATAAATGAGTCAGAACACCAAACGTATAGTGGTTACAGCATCCGGCCAACGTGAATGCAGTCCCGGTTCAACTACGACTACAGCACATATAATGTTAAAGTGTAATGAATGCGTCTGTGCTGTACAGACATTTAAATATGTAAAGGTGAACGTGTGTTTCGCATATGTCCGTTAACCGGATTAGAGATATTTTACTGGTACTGTCACAAGTAATAAAGCCCATGTAAGCACAAAGACTTAGTAAACATATATAACCCACAATAAGGAAACGCAAGTGTGCCTGTGCGTGTGTAATCCGCTCACAGCATAGCAAATGAATGCTGGTTTCTACACGTAATGTCTATATATGGATATATACATTTGTGTATAGATATATATATATCCACAGACAAACTAAATAAATATATGAAATAAAGAATGTACAGATATATCTATATATATATATATATATATATATATATATATATATATATATATATATATATATATATATATATATATATATATATATATATATATATATACACATATATATATATATATACATACATACACTCAAACACATACAACATCAATTGATATATACCTAACAAACATATAAACAAATGTCCTTGTAGATATAACCCATGTACATAAATAGGTTACACCATAGCTAGTATGGATACACATAACAGACATGCAATTAAGGTAAATACACTGCTGCCCTCAAAACTACTGCCCGGAAAGTATCAGTGTGCCAGATCTGTAAGTTCTACTCTTTAAACATGGATATAGGTGTCCTTTGCAGGACTCCAAAAATATGAATCTATAAATGCACAGCCCTGTAATGATTGCCACAAAGAAGTGTCATCCGAAACTACAATATAGCTGTACATGCAACAGTAGCTTGTGCAAGTGTAATAACACATGGGTTGACAGAATGTAAGACATATGTACCAACATGCGGAGAGTGGATAGTGCTTAGAAGTGTCGTCATAATTTATTATTGCTCATATTAAATATGTGTTATGACTACTGTGGAGGGGTGTCAGGTCTGGGAATCATGGGTATGCAATAATGGGCCTAGGTGCCTAGGTGTTGGTTGGCACAGATTTATGAGGTCCACCCCATGGGAGTGATTAATATACCTATGTGGGTATAGCAAACGCCTCTAACTTCCTAAAATGAAAAACCCATCTACCGGATATCATGTAAACTAATTGGGGGAAGACGTAGGGAGTTATATTAGTGTCGTGTAAGTGATTATCATGGACGTAGATGCATACGAATAAGATGGTAACCATACCTCTCAATCAGAATAAGACATCTGGACAAAGACATTTTAAAATAAGTACAAATAGGGAATATCTCAAATATTCCTCTTACAAAGTCAGAACGTGGATAGAATAATGGATCAGTCAATAGTATGAATGTTTCGAGGGTTATTAATTGTAAATAACAAATGTCTGTCATAATTGTCTAACCCCACAGTCCCAAATGACTTCCCACTAAATTACCAGAAAGGCATTGCACAATATTATTAAAAAAGGAACAAAATCAGACATCTAAGTTAGGGACATTTACCCAAAATTTGTACAGTTGAGAGGTATGAAGGTAACCCTGACCTAAATAAATGTACAGAACTAGTGCGATTAGGTGGACAGGTGTGAAGAAAGACGTGATGACAAATGACAAAACATGTATAAGTCAAAAGCATGTACCTTGACAAATCTGGATGAATACTAATGCCCTGTGATAGTCAATGTGGAAGGTTAATAGAAACAACATAAATGTGTCCCTCAGGGTGCTATGCAGTGTCCCTGAATCAGTGTTCAGTCTCCCACACACGCATGTGAGTTCTGCCACTGACGGAAAGCACAAATACCGGCGAACACATAAGGTAGATGATAGCAGAATATGTTTTGATCAGCACCTGTTGGCTTTTGTGAGGAACACAACACTCTGGGCAGGTGTGTCCCACAAAAGGAATGTAATGGCATCTGGCCTGTGATTTCTCTATATATTGTGTGTAGTGGTGTAATAAAATGACATATCTTGTATTAGAAACAGATACATGTTATAGGAAACAGTATCATCGACTATACCACTACAAGACAAATCTGAAGGTATGAAAAGTGCTGAAGTAGTCAGTTTAGTATTGACCGCAGGTATGTGTGGACTTGTCAAATGTCACAGCTGTACATATAGTTCCTACAGGGCTGTCACCTCTACAAATGATGAAAGTGGGAGGTGCTCTGTATAAATGAAAGACGTAGCAGGTCAAAACATACCTACAGCCATGCCTACCCCACAAATAGACATATTAGCACACATCAAAGCTTAGGCCAGGATTCAGGAAGCTTTGGTCGGTGTACGAGTAGAGTAAGAGTAGAGCAAGGCAAGATGTCCGCTGAGCTATTCAGCAATATCCTGCAGGGGCGTGTAACACAGCCCCTCAAACGAACGTTGCACGGACAATGTTAGGATATGCAAATTACCCCATTTGTAGGTGAAAGCTATGCAAATGATGTAAAATATGCGATACATGAAACAGTAAGCTGTCCGTGCAAGAGTAGAGGTATGTGCAGAAATGTACACGGATGTTAACCGAGTAACGTTCTGCAAGTAGCTAAACGGAGCAATGTCATCTGCAAATAAAGGATGGTTTAGTTGAAGAAGCATGCCAATGGCCAAATATAATGCCAGTGGCATGTATTCCCATTGGAAATTAATAAAACTCTAGTTGTCCTCCCCCGATCTCCAAGTACGTGCTGTGCATACAAAACAAGACAAATATGTAAAATATACATACAAATTGTAATGTCAGTTAAAAGTTATTGCATCATGCAGGGGAATGGCAAGCTGAAGACAACATGGCTACTGAGTAGTGGTTGCTATGTGTGGAAGCGCACACTCAGAGATGTAACCAAACATTAGTAGGCAATCCTATGCAATTGAGGCTGAAGATAGTGAAGCACAATTTGTCATGCCATATGGGCCAAGCCCCTACAGTGCAAGAGTAGGTGAAGGGGACTATCAGCGTTGAAGATAGGTGACATCATGAGTGTGTATGTATAAAACACTGTAATCTTATTGGAGCAGTGTGCCACATGTCTGCTGTCAGTGACTCATCAGTGGAAGAGGCGTGTTATGATTTATCCTAGGTAAAGTCAGTAAACTGATGGTGTATGCCATGGATATCACTGAAGTTCCTTGCAAACCTGGTGAAGTGTGTTTGCGCCCGTGCAAGCCTGTAAGCCCGAGTAAGAATGTGTGCATGTGTGTCAGCCTGTGTGCATGACTTGAAGAATGAGTAAGCTACTGTAAGATTGTTGAAGCCCGTGTAATGTTGTGTAAGCCAGTGTAAGTGTTTGTACGCATGTATAAGCCTGTGTGCGCATGTGGAAGAGGATATGCACTTCACTGTGCTCCTATGCATGGCACCGCTCACTGTGGACACAAACAGTGGAAAGGAAGGTAAACAAATAGCAGTAAGTTAACCAAGGAGAACTACCACAGCTAGCAGTTGGAAACAATCAGACTGAGTATATTACACAGCCAGTACAGTAGGCCAGCACAGCACAGCACGTACAACTCTACAAACAGTAGTCCACCATGTTATTCTCAGACACACTGCAACACTGTAGTATAGTAAGAGAAGTGCAAACTGTAAAAGCTTAACTGAGACAAGATAATGTTAGGGGCTGCCATTGCTATTATACGTCAACATATGCAACATGTGAAGGGTTGTGCCAATGTGAATGCCGCTCAGCATCACACAGTGAGTAGACGGAGAGGAGTGTGCAGGCACAGGGTAAACTACCAGGGGCTACATGAGCTGGAGATAGTAGAGTGCTATAGAGTGGACAGAGACCTCCTGCAGAAGATTGTGGATCTGTGCAGGCCATATCTCACACACAGACCCAACAGAGGGAAACCTATCCCAGTGGAAACCAAGGTATGTGTTGCCCTAAGGATACCAGCAACAGGTAACTTCCAGAGATCAACTGGTGATATTATGTGGATTTTACAAACATCAGCATCCAGGGTACTGCACCAGGTCATGAATGCCATATCAGCACATGTCAGTGATGATGTATATATCCCCAATTCCCGTAAGGTATTGGGCATAGTGGAATACCCTAAGTACTGTGTGCAATACACTGCACGCACATATGCATCAAAGCACCAGCCAGTGAGTGTGGCAGGGCCTACATCATCCACAAGGGCTTCCCTTCCATGAAGTGGTGGTTTGTGTGTGATGGCCAGCCCGAAATAATGAATGTGTGTGCTGGATGCCCTGGAAGCTGCAATGCTTCCAATATGTGGCATCTGACGCAGCTGTACAAAACATTTGGCAATGGGCCATCATCCGCAAAGGCAAAGACGCCGATAGGGAATGTATGTGTTGTGAGGCATCTAAAAGCATTACTGTGTCCCCAGGCAGCTGGAAACACACACACACACACACACACACACACACACACTTGGAAGGGCCGGGAGTTGAACATACACCTACCTACTCTAACACACTACAGCATTACGCATTTACAGAATGCGCTACTGAGATTACTGAACACAGCACTCCCAGAGGCATACTTCTAGGTGGGTGACATCATCCGCAAAGGCAAAGACGCCGATAGGGAATGTATGTGTTGTGAGGTATCTAAAAGCATTACTGTGTCGCCAGGCAGCTGGAAACACACACACACACACACACACACACACACACACACACACACACTTGGAAGGGCCGGGAGTTGAACAAACACCTACCTACTCTAACACACTACAGCATTACGCATTTACAGAACGCGCTACCGAGATTACTGAACACAGCACTCCCAGAGGCATACTTCTAGGTGGGTGATATCATCCACAGAGGCAAAGATGCCAATAGGGAATGTATGTGTTGTGAGGCATCTAAAAGAATTACTGTGTCCCCAGGCAGCTGGAAACATACACACACACACACACACACACACACACACACACACACACACACACACACACACACACACACACACACACACACACACACACACACACACACACACTTGGAAGGGCCAGGAGTTGAACATACACCTACCTACTCTAACACACTACAGCATTACGCATTTACAGAATGCGCTACCGAGATTACTGAACACAGCACTCCCAGAGGCATACTTCTAGGTGGGTGACATCATCCGCAAAGGCAAAGATGCCGATAGGGAATGTTTAGAGAGTGAGCGGTCTGAAAGCATATTACCGTCCCAAGGTAGACGTACACAAACACGGCAGTGCTGTCATCGGGCCAACTAAATATCTACGGAGCACAACAACACTAAATAGATATGGGATGTGCCACAGACAGTACACCCTTCGAGAGAGCAACAAGTGTGTTCAATGTATGCATCCATCGTGACATTGAAATTGGACATCTGGTGCCTGGATGACCACCATGGCTATACAGGATGTCAATGGCCATGCCCACATGCTTAGTATCACAAGTCTGTTTGGAATGTACTGTGTGTCCATCTACACGATGGCATACTGGGCATGCTCACACACTTAGCAGTTGCAAAGGGCCATCTTGCATGCACACGGAGTCTAATTGCAGAAGGGCGCAGTGTGGAATGTACTGTGTGTCCATCTACACAATGGCGTACAGGGCATGCTCACACACTTAGCAGTTGCAAAGGACCATCTTGCATGCACACGGAGTCTAATCGCGGAAGGGCGCAGTGTGGAATGTACTGTGTGTCCATCTACACAACGGCGTACTGGGCATGCTCACACACTTAGCAGTTGCAGAGGGCCATCTTGCATGCACACGGAGTCTAATCACGGAAGGGCGCAGTGTGGAATGTACTGCGTGTCCATCTACACAACGGCATACTGGGCATGCCCACACACTTAGCAGTTGCAAAGGGCCATCTTGCATGCACACGGAGTCTAATCGCGGAAGGGCGCAGTGTGGAATGTACTGTGTGTCCATCTACACAACGGCATACTGGGCATGCTCACACACTTAGCAGTTGCAAAGGGCCATCTTGCATGCACACAGAGTCTAATCGCGGAAGGGCGCAGTGTGGAATGTACTGTGTGTCCATCTACACAACGGCGTACTGGGCATGCTCACACACTTAGCAGTTGCAAAGGGCAATCTTGCATGCAGATGGAGTGTACACACAGAAGGGCACAGTTAGGTATAACTGCCCTCACGCACAGGGCAGTCACACATGCAGTGACCTGTACACACACAGCTGCCATCACAGCTGTCACAGGTGCAGGTCACACACGTACACACTGCAGTGTACACTGTAGCTGTCAAGGCAGCACCATGTTGTTGGTGCAGCACTACACAGCCTTACGGTCCCACAACACCATGTGACACATGACCACTGGGCTGTACAGTGGTGTACACCAGCTGTGCAGAGTACACACGTACCAACAGGGATCCAACAGGTGTTATGCATTGCAATGATACCAGTATACATGAACAGGTCGGCTCAAGGCATACCATGGCCCTTACACAGCTGTGACACCTGACTGTTGCTGTACACCAATGAACACACGTCTGGGTATGTCATACATGTGATTGTGTGGATGTGTGCATGGACTGCACACACAACACATACATACATGGCCTTTGATGTACCTCGTGCATAACACTGGCCTAATCAATGCTACACACGCGAATTGAAGATGGGCCCATGTCTGTAGAATGCTCACACTACAGGGGGTAGCAGTGTTGACAGGGACACATACCCTTGTACTGGTCGCCTGTGACACCCGTGATATCATACCGCAGTCCATGTGTTATGTATGTCAACACACATGTCCAACAATAGCAATGCATACAAACATGGCAATAGGAGACACATGTGACATCTGTACTGTGCATGCAGCAAACTTGCATTTGCAGTGGCCGATGTCCGTAACATAGTTGCACCTACCTACGACATGCAGACGCAATGCAGACCCATCATTGACATCTGTATATGGTGACATACAAACAGCACGTATGGAGGGATGTGTGTACATAACGTGGTGAACCACCTGTCTAGATGTATGTGTGCAGGGGGTGGCTGACAGTTGTGTCACACACCATCCTATCATGCCATGTGCTAACTGTACGCTATGTTGCTGTTACGTGACGGTGCTGACATAATGCATACACAGCGGTCAGGTGTTAACAACTATATGTCATATGGCAGCTGTAGCACCTACAACCTCCCGTGTGCATATAGCAGCACATATGCCAGATATAGCGTTGGTACACATAATGCAATCAATACCACTGCATGTCCATCAAACGTGTCATCATATGGCAGGTGTATCATTCCCAGCACTGCCATGTGTGTCTGGATGTGTGACCCGGGATGCCACATATCGCGGGGAATATGTCCCAGTTGCTACACATCCCTGTACACCATTGTAGAGATCTGTACATACATCAGTGTGGGAAGCATGACGTTCACCGGTGAGGTGCATCACACACGTCGGCTGTCCGTATACACATGTGTGGTCACCACAGTGTGTGTGTGTGTCTGTATGTATGTCTGGTGCTTGGTGTGAGTGTGTATGCTAATATACGGTGGGAAATTATCACTAGCCCCACGTGGTGACTAACCCGTAATGGCGATGCATTGCACAACCCTGATGATGCCATAGGTCCCAGCCATACTGGCTACCTGTGCACGTCCCTTCTCTGTGACACATCATGTGGGCACATAGTACTGTGAGGGTGATGACCACACAGGCATGGGTCCCCAGCTGCACACTATGGTGTGTGTGTTATAGTGGTGTACACCCCGTGAATGCGGCCATGTTCATGTACTGTTACAGGGTCCTACTGCTGCACAGTGTGGCCTCCAGCTACCAAGTGACACCTCACATCATCATTGGCCAGGCCGCTGTGTACAACCCCTGCACCATGTCACCATACCTGTAATGTGTCCTGCTATGTATGTCACGTCTCTGTCCAGTGTAGCCTGTGGCACTGACCACATGCATCAGGTGCAGTATATGTGCGGACATCTGTGTCATGTTGGTGTGTCCAACAGTCAGGATGAGGGTACATGTAGCATGCTGATATTGCCAGACGTGCCTGTGTGTAATCCACAGTAACACGTGGGGGACTGCAAACACTGCTACCTGTAGGCACATGCAAGTACACCATAGGAGGGAAACAGGGTATCACAACCAACATGGTGCTACAGATGTAACCGAGACACATACCGTGAACACATCACAATGCATGCTGCACCTGCACTACATGGTATGACTGGTGCATGTCGACAGTACACAACCTATGTCACATACACAACTCAGTATTCACACACAACCACTGCAACATACACATCCCTCACTATGCATACACAGGTATTACATACACCTCTCACTATGCTATTCACCCTGTGCATCAGAATATTTGTGCATAACCCTACACCGATGGTGTGGATGACAGGGATGCGGCACAGGCTTCATCATATGCACAGGGTGATATGTTTGCCAGGGGCATAGGCTGCACCAATGGATAACATCATGTGTGTGTGTAAGGGCTGGTGAGTTGACTGGACATGTCTGTGGAGAATGCATGTGGATGTTGTTGAGCCCTACAGTTGTGTTTGCTGTGTGCGTGTATGTGTGTACACAGTTCTGCCATTTGTAATGCCTACACGGGGTTTAACTGACAGCCCCAGATTGTACAGTGCAGGTTGTACAGCTCACAGTGTCCGTCCACTGCCATGTGACCTGTGCCTGCCTGGGATTGCATGGGCACTACCAGGTGGAGGTACAGAGTGGCTACTGTCCGACGACACATGTCCGCTGGAACCTTGTCCCCACTGAGACCATCCAGGGCCATGTCCACGTGGCCTGCTGTGTCCTGGTGTTGACAGCGCAGCACCAGCTGCACTGCTACTGCTACCGGCACTATGGGAGCGGGCATGTGAGGTGGCACGCTCACGTAGACCTACACTAGGTGGTGTTGCTGGCCTACGTCCATGTGGCCTACGCCTCACTCCTACCAGGTGTTTCAGCACAGACAGCTCCCGCTCGCGGATTGCCATGCCTCGGTCAAGGATTCCGACCATTTCACCTTGTCGCCTATCCAGAACATTAGCAATCTGCTGTTGAGCATTTGCCAATGCCTGGATGTTGTCATTTAGGGTATAGATAGCAGCCCTCTGCAGCCTCTGCCCTTCTCTGTTCTGCCATTCAGCACGTGCCTGTGCCGCCATTACAGTCTGGAATATGCGTCTGGTGATACCAGCTGCTGCGCTCTGTCCTGCAGGTGCATGTCTGCCAGAGGTCCTCCTATGAGCAGCACCGGCCACATGCCTGTGTGGCACATCTGCAGTCATTACATTGACACCATGGTGTGTAGACACACCTTCTGTAGCCACCACACGTTCCTGTTCCATGCCAACAGATACTGACTGTCCTTCCTCTATGGCCACCGGTGATGCGGTATGTGTTGGCAGCAGAACTGTGTGCGGGGAAGAGGGGGGCATAGCTGGGATGGTAACCAGTGGCACAGATTCAGCCCCTGACAACCCTGCCTGTACCTCATGCATATATTCATCACCACTAGTATCTGTGGGGACACTAACATCAGATGGACCGCAGGAGGGTAACGCACCTACATCACCTGTGAATGCAAAGAAATACTGTAAAGTACAATAGACACAGACACACATACACACACACACACACACACACACACACACACACACACACACACACACACACACACACACAGACACACACACACACACACACACACACACACACACACACACACACACACACACACAGACACACACACACACACACACAGACAGACAGACACACACACACACACACACACACACACACACACACACACACACACACACACACACACACACACACACACACACACACACACACACACACACAGACACACCATGCATGTGATTTGTCAGATGGCATGCAGCATGCCTGCGATACAGCAGAGGGCATGCAGCTCAAACATTAATAGTGTTAGTAAGCATACCTCCCTGGGGTGCACACTACAGCAAGCAGGTGTCATATCAGTAGACATGCAGTTCACACAATCATGGTAGTATGCATGCATCCCCGTGATACACCATGTGGCCCAGAACAGGATAACAGTACACATGGCTGACGTGACCTTGACATGTAATCTGCTGACATGTGCATTAACATGCATACATGTTTGACACAATGGTGTCCTGACACATGTACAGCATCATAATGGGCTTCACATTGCAGTGTTGTGTGTATGCCCTACAGATAGAATGCATGTTTAGCAAATGTGCATGAGCATGGGAGTGTAGTGTGAGCCATCTACATTGCTATGCAGTGTGAAGTACAGACACTGTGCCATTGCATGGCAACATGAGGCATGTATGTTGCTGTAGAATGCATAATATGTACACATTGCATAGCCATAACTGCAACACAGTCGTGATGTTTGACAGATCGTATATGGTAGACTTCAGTGACACCTCCAGTAGCTGTGCACAGGCTTTTAGGTTGTCCAGTGTACCACGTCAACTGTATAATCGGTCAACTAAGGCTATAATTGGACCATGTGTGGACAATGTGCAACAGGGTGTATACACATCCCAAGTACTGTGTGGCTACATGTCTCTGGCCATCCCCCATGGCCATGTATGCACATGTGTTCGCCAATTGTGTGTGATGGGCATCTTCTCCACATGTCTGTGTGGTCCTATATGACATACACCCATACATGTCAGATATGCCACAATCCACAGGGCTATGCAGACAATGGGTTGTATGTTTGGTATGTGGGGTATAGGTCATGCGATAGTGTGACAATATTGCGGACAGACCACTACATGTCTGGGACATGTCAGGTGGCACATCACAATGTGTGCACCCAATGCAGGGGCATATGACACAATGGTGACACTTGTGGGCTGCCCATATCACAGCTCACTGTGTGGTACTGTGTGCATACCACACATGTTGTTCCAATGCATACTACATATGCCTCCATTGTAGAACACCTCCACCGTTGTATGCACAGCTGACCACACATGTCGCAATGACAAGTACTGTGGTTTCAAGTCTGTGTATCATTACGTTTGTATATATTGCACATGGGTGGCGTGTGTGAATGCATGGTGGTGCGACCTGCATATCGTGACTGGAACAAACATCAGGTGTGCAAGTGTTAACTGGCCACATGGCAAATAGATATACACTGTAACATGCTTGATACTGATGACAGTCTCACCTGCAATGGACCCATGTCTGTGCGGCACGCCAGAGGTACCTGTATAGGGGTGACACACCAGTATGAACATTATACATGACTGTATGACAGCCACAGGTTGCACTGTGCATGTGAGCACATTCACCTGTGTAATATCATATAGTATGCACATGTGTGCATACACAACATAGCATACTGTAGTATGCAGCATGTGTGTCCACATACCTGGCATATGTTGTTACTTTACATAATGTACAGTGACACATGCAACTACATGGGATATAATAGCCATATGTGCATTACTGACTTACCAGGCAACTCCAGGCTCATTAGTTGGGAGACACCCACCTCCACGATGGCAACTAGTGTTTCTGGATGCTGTGCCCTGGGTGTCTCCAGACTGGCTAGTAGCTCCTCGGTGTGTGTGAGTGGGGGCTGGGTTGGTGGCCCATCACCTGTTCCACCTTGTTCCCTGGTGATTGCAGTGGCACGCTGTTTTGCATGTCGTATCAGGTCCGTGCAGTGTCTGCGCACCTGCTGGTAGGTGCGGTTATGGCCACCCACATCATTCACCCTCCTGCGTAGATCCTGCCACAGGTCATCCCGCTGCTGGACATGCTGTGGCACATGGCTGAACAACAAGTCATAGTTATCATGGAGCTGTGGGATGAGGACATCATCCTCCTGGCGGGTGTATGCTGGGAGGCGTGTACGGGGCATTATCTGTAAAACATAATGATGGTGACAGGTCACAGTTTCAGAGATGTACAGAGATACTGCTGCACATACATTTCTATGACATCTACTGCATCTGCACAGTTATCTTTGCAAAGCATCATGACACTGACATGACTGACGTGTTTGTGTCAAACATGTCACACCCATCATGCATTGGATATCATCACCATATATGTGTGTCACCTCATTACAGTGTTCATACTCCATGTAAATGTTGTCTTGCTGTGGGCATGTCTATTTGCCTGCACTTGTGTTCTTACCTATCTGCACATGCCTCGATGTGTCCACGGTACTACTGTTGACCTGGATGCTGTGTATATGTCACATATCAACACAGACACAGCCATAATGGACTTGAGCAGTGACAATGCCCACATACGCATGGACACCTGTACATGCATGTGTTTTGCCATATACATCTACACAGCACTGTACAACTGTTCAACATCCTGACACGGATCGCCTGTATTACACATGTGATAGACATGGGATAATGGATAGTCAGACGACATTCGCAGGGATGGTCATCAACCATAGCATGTGCGGGCATGGTTTCTACGCTGTTACAGATGGCCATTGTGCCACCACAAGCTGCATCAGTGCCACATTACTGATCCAGTCAGTTGATAGTATATCTACCATGTGGTCATCACACCATGTATGACTGGGATGACATCTGCAGCTTTGATGGACTGGGTTGCATGTTATGGCAGGAGTATGTCACATATATGGCACAGGGATCTGTCCAGCCTGTGGTGATCCTAATATTAGGATGGTGGCTGTCCATGACATATGTCATATAGATCAGGATATGGACATGTAGCATGTCCATCATCATGGTGTAGCAAATGTCCTTCTGCAAGGTAGACAGCATGCTGCATAGTGGAGGTGTGGATTGTGAAGGCTGGTATCGCACATCCATGCATAGCCATTACCCCTTACAGGTGGAATGTGATCCAATATTGGTCACCACAGTGCTGTATATGCCTGGCCAGTGACCTCCGTGCTCATGGATGGCACCCTGACATGACATGGGTACCTCATATGACTACCTAAGGGGCCTGGAGACGTCACCATGTCGGGGGGTGCACTGCACAGCACCATCCCTTACACAGTGTCCATAATGTTGACCACAGCCTAGGTAGTAGTTTATGGGTACAGGGATGTTCACCTAGCGGTGACACTGCTGGTATCATCCATCAGACTGTGCACATATGTCACACACCTCACCCACACAGCCCATTCTGTATGTTGTTCACAACACTGACACAGCTAAACTGATAGGTCATGGCCATTCACAGCCTTACATACACAGATGCCTAACATTTGTCTGTGTGTTATGGGCTACAATGAGGGTGGGGTACAACACATTAACCCTGTTCTACTGTATCTGGCACTGATGTGCTGTGCACATGTCACTCTTGCACCTTTTGTAGTTGTGAGTCTGTCAACAGGCCACTGGTGGAACACTCCTGTGACATGCAAAGGTATTTGTAATCAAATATCTCTGCTGTCCTGTACATCTGTACTGCTAACATCTACAGTGCTAATGGTTCATATACATGCACACCATACTCAGCAGGGTTATTGTGTGGTGCCACCCTAAATGACTGTCATCACCACTTGTGGGTTTATATTATCCAACACCCTATCTGTACTGTATGGTCATGCTAGGCACTTGTTCAGAACATGTGAGCATGTCATGAGCTACTGATTACTATAGCGCCCATTCCACACCATTTCCCACAGGTACACTGGCTGTCCTACACTTCCCAGCTTGCTTAACGTACGACAGGTGTTGTACACACGTAACACACATATCCTGTGGGACATGGTTGTATATACAGGCATATCCAACTGTCATGTACCAGTGCTACTGCCTGTCTATATGAGGGATATGTCGTACATGTTGCAATAGGGCAATTGTCTCATGTACACATTCAATGCTCACCCCCCAACATACGGCACTACAGCCTGTGGGGGATGCACGTCTGCAGCTGTGCTGGGCCCATAGCTCTCAGGAGTACCTCATTACGGGGAACGTACCTCATTTGGGGTTCTAAAAGGTGCATGTTCCTCAAGGTTCCACATTGGAAGGGTCTGTCACACATTCATTGTTGTACATAGTTTACCTGCTAGCCATGGCTAAATAGATGAGAATCATATTAATTCATTGGAATATCTGTTTATACGTAAGACCAGCCTATTTTAGCCATCATATGCCCTTCCTAGATGACGCTGTTAGTAAGCCAGTTGTAAGTGTTCCATGTTTTACCCATTTGTCACATGGTATGAGGGCTAATGTTCCTGATTTTGGGGACAGGAGGCCGACAGCTATGGCTGGGGGTAATGCTGTCACCAACCCTGACTGCACCTGACATTCATTTGGGGATGTGTAACATTCGCAACACACCCCACCCATCACATAGTCTCACATGATCTACACCACTGGCCACACCTACGAGGACAACCTGTGCAGTACGTCTCCATACTCACTGTAGGCACCAGAGGTAGCCCCCATCATGGAAGACAACATCACCAGCTTATAGCCCACAGACTCATGTGTGCCCACCACATACAGCCAATAGTGAGTTATAACATTCACAACACACCAGTCATAGCTGACTCTGTAGGGTGTCACACTGCAGTTCCACACAGCAGGCTACACAAGGCGTTAGTCGCTTACATCTTGCTGTTGGTTAACTGCTTCTGCAACATAAACTATGCACCCATGCCAGACCTCACCAGGTACGATATGTCTGTCATTCGCCATGTTAGTGTGACTGCCCTGTGATGCCACTTCACAGACTATGTGTGCAGGGACATGCAATAGCTCACCAGTCTTATAGCCCTGAGGGTGTGGGCCTGGCCCTGGGGAGCATTTTGCATTCGTCCGGACATGATACCACTGTACAATGACCGACTGTGTCACTTCAACAGTTGCCTATGCTCCTATTGTCATTCCACAGGCATGTGGTATCTGTCCGCTATGACTGTCCTGGTCAAACACAATGCTGTGGCACAGATGACTTGCACCTGTCGGCCCTGGGAGGACAGCTCACATGTAAGTCTCTTGCTGCTTCTATACTGCCTGTCTTGCACAGTTTCCAATAACTGTCACCGGCAGGGCGGTAACTGGCATGCGTGACATGGGGTCATGTGACACATTGCTTGCATCTTCCTCTGTGACGCACGCAGGCAAGGCACACCTTATAATGCACCACTCAGACATCTCTGCAGTGACTGGGACCTGCCTCTAGGCTCTGCAGAGCACACCTGCAATGACAGGTTATAGACAGACCATACCTTTCAGGCACATACCTGGACCGGCACACCCATAGCTGCTGAGGGGTTCCCATATCCCACTAAGTTTTGCACACATCCTGGCAAGTTGCTTAGCACAATGCATCAGAGGTGCTCCATGTGCAACTAACTGTGTCCGGGACCGCTATACACATTGTAACAAGCGACAGCATCAACATCATACCCAACAGGTAACATACCTTCTAAGGTGGTATAGTGGACAGTGGGCCTCAGCTACTACTGATGTCTGACTGACACTACCCCACACTTCACTGGGATAGCCACTCATGTACCGTCACATCCATGAGTCATACCCTCCGCTCTGCTGGATCAACACATACACACCACCTCCAAGACCTACATTACCCTTGGCATGAACACTACCACCATGTGACTTGTGTTACACACCTGGGGTTATCCCCTCATTGGTGGATTCCGAACATATGCTAATCTACCTTGTTAGCCACATCCCGGCAACACACCCATCACAGCATACACAGTACATGTGTACTACAACACCTACTACAGATGTCTGCTGACAGCGGTTGTTAACATCATGACATCCGTGCAGATGGACAATGCACATACAAATGCTGACACATACCCCAGTGCACTTAATTAGCATGTACACAACTGCATGGATCATGCTATTCCACACAGAGCCATGATGGTACACACCAGATCACAGACGCCACTCTGGTGGTCATGTTCCACGGACATATGATGTACAACAACAGGTGTAGGCTGTTGCACAGTGCTGTACATTCCCATGTGTGGGGTGGCTCACTGGTCAGCCATGGTGGGGCCACAGGGTCCCTCATCACATACTCCATGACTAGTTATGTAAACATGACTGCCACACATTCCGGGGTGTACCACCAGGCATTATGGTGGTATGTCAGTATTTGATGGCAACACCCACATCTGCTGTCACATACAACAGTCACTCAGGAACATTGCAGACCCAGGTATTGTTGGCAACATGCTGGAGGATGGATTCAATGCTGACAGTACACCCTCTCACTCACTACAGGGCCGCAATCCATACATGAACATTGTGGTGTCCCTGTGGTCACACCTACACAGTACTGACCTACACTCTATATGTCCTGGGACACTGGCCCCATGTCACCTTCCAACGTCCCAGGCCGTGATGTCCACCAACGTCTGAATTACATGTCTCCCCACTAGGCCACCATATTCAGTAATAGCCTTGTTTCAGACATTGTAGACCCTAAATGGCACACAGCAGCATTTATCACACTACACACAGGTGGCACCACATTGCACAAGTGGGACTATAGTCATACACACCTGACTGGACTGTTCTGCATGGCTATGGGGCACATCATCAAGGACATCATTCTCAGAGACATTGTTGGGCTCCTGTCCTCTGCTGCCACCCGGGTTGGGCTTGTTAAGGCCAGAGCATGGCCCCTACACATGGTGGACTCCTTTCATACAGTTACCAGGGCAGCTGCTGATGGTATGGGAGTCCACACATCCTACATTGTCCTCTCATTGCCTTTCAGCACCATTCCCCATTCTGGTATTGACAACATACGCATCCACCTGCACATCGTACTCTGTGTCTCAGGATGTTATGCTATGTGGCTCATGGACAGGACACACAGTGAGGCCAGCATACCATAGTACCTACTACATGTCAGGTACATTTGGCATACCACGGTCCTCAGTCATAGGGCCCCTCATGGTCAGTATATGCTTCCCTGTGGAACAGGCTGGCACAGGGGACTTTCCCTGCTTAGCTTTCAAACCCCTACATACCAAGTGCCATGATTGCTCCACCAGCTGATACTGACTCCAACCATACGGGTGTCACTGTGACAGATACATAATATGACTATCATGGCATCAAGCTGCATGACACAAGGTGCATGCACATCACCTTTGCATTACACCATTCACCCACTGACTATCACATGGATGGTAGTCCCCTACATACATATCACATTGTACATGTTTGCAGTACACACATTTCGCACCCACTCCTGTGGTTACCGTATTGCCACTGTGGCGTGGATATCCTCCTACGTGGCCACACCTATCTGTACTGGGTGTGTAATTGGTACATAGGCACCCATTGTACCTCTGAACTCAAGACATCTAGACACATTCAAGGGTACACCACCCCATTTAGGGTGTACCTTACACAACAGCTACAGCTTTACATGCCACAACATTAACACGCCATGATGTTTACTGAGCTCCGACAGTTTAGATATGTGGCTGCACTACGGACACCACATCTGTACACATTTGCATACTACATACTCAGGGGTGACCTCTGCTGATCAGACAGGGCCCATGTCCACAACATTATTGATGGATATACTCCTCACGCAACATAAGCAGAGGCCACTGTGAGCAACATGCTCATGGATATGTGCACACACGCCACAATGAGTGGGATGTGCTTCTGGGTTACATTCCCAAACCGGACACTCACCATGCTGTGGAACATAAGTCCTATGTACATCACGCAGGGACACTCAGTAGCACTGTTCATGTGATACCTCCCTTGGTGGTTGGGAGACACATGTAGGCCTGTGATCACTGCAGTGGCTGTACTGTGCAGTGGTGCAGGTGACACCTGGCTCTGCTCTTCACAGGACACTACCCTGGAGAGGTGCCACTAGTGTGAACACTGTAGTTGTGCTTACACATGGCATTGCCAGACTGCATAGTACCCCACTATGCACCTGTGCAGCTATTACATGTCCTTTGTGCATGGTTACTTGGTAGCCCTTCCATTTAGATTAGCTATCATGCTATTACTATGTCCCATACCTACAGGCCATATGTATCCTGTTATTGTACATACCAATAGACGATACCTGTGGTATGCATGATATGCCTGTTATGCTGTGTAGAATATCTGTCATATCTACCTATAATACTATACATTACACATATTTCACATAGTATCCCATAATGCAAAGCATACTTGCTCAGCAGGACCACCTTACATATGTCATTAACGTTATATGCCCATACACATGCGTGCTGTGACAGTATATCTACATATACTATCCCCTGCTATGGCACGTCCTTGTTGGACATACCCTACCACTGACGGCTGGTTGTATGGCATTGTTCTGTTTAATGGCCTCATGTAGCATCCCTTGTGGTGTCTGTGCTGTGTACCTTGTGTCCCACTGCTGGACGCACAGATTCTACAAGCGTTAGTATGCTCAGCAAGACATCACTACATAAATACCTTTCCCCACTTTATGCATTGCGGACACGTTTAATTAATGCAAACCAGGCTATACATACAGTAAAACGAATTAGTACAGATCATGCTATACATAACCTTACATATCGGGCATTCTACATACCTTGTTGTCATTACGGCATTTCGTTTCTATCTCTCTCACAGTGTTTCAACTGTTATTCAGTATGAGCATATGGTTTGAATGTCTGGCAAGTCATCCTTATATACGTCGATACGTGAAACATGTGGATTCTTCCCACCAATTGGTGTTCCTGAGTGACTAATTACTTGCATATCAGCTGTGCAGCTACTCCATTCACCAATTACGTGGCGACAGTGGGGTATAATTGGATTCTCCACTTGGGCGTTGCCTATTTGCCCTACCTTTGGGGAGACGGTCTGTATTGTGTTTTGTTATGTGTAACTGCAACTGCTATGCATGGAGACAAGTATAGTTTGGATTCATGTCCCCCGTGGATTGTGTGTGACAGGTAGAGTATTTGGTTCAACATGTGGGTGTACCTGTCATCCCAACGTCTGATAACGGAGTATTGCAATCAAAACCTGTAACATGGCTGTTTGTTCCATTATACAACGCCTGCAATTTTGCATGTCACCTTTAATTGTGTCTCTCACACAGTATTTTGAGGGTTCTGCAGATGTAATTGACTGACTGGATGTTTGTGCTGCTATTACAGTTTGTATTGCTTTAGTTTCTAGTGTGGGGGATGTCGGTGGTTGTACATAACATATACGGTTTGTGGGCCTTGCATTTCTACATAATCCGTATATATGTGTGTGGGCTCCATCCCTAATTAGAGAGCTAACAGTTAGTAGACTTATGTTACGGGATTGTACGTTGGGCCATTGTTAATTGGTTTCTATATCGTCTGCAGGTGAGCTTGCTACTTGTATACCTCTGTAATTGCAGCGATATATCAGGGGATATGTGTAAGTGACAGCTATCCGTTGTATTTCTGTCCCAGATATTTGCAGTCATTGTGGTTGTGTTGTTAAAAGAGCCTGTTTGCCATGGGTTACCACCTTTTCATATGGTCATTGTTGGACACTTGCGGGACACAAAGCGGTGTTTACAGGCCAACATGTAGCCATGGTCAGTACACAGGTAGCACATACTTTTATCCTCACTACATACCTATTGTTGTGTGACTTTGGCTACTTATCATATTGCATGTAACATTTAAGTTTCTTACATACAGGCATAACTATTAAATACGACTGTTACATTATATATGGGACATATTTATGTCCTACCATCTTGGACATTTGCCCTTTGTACTGTTTTATGTCAGGACACACCTGCCCAGGGTGGGGCTGTCCCACCTACTGTGGTACAGGTAGTAACCATATGCCTATGGCTAGCTATACCCACACCTACCATACTGATCTGCCTCTGACTTGGCACCAACATACACATGTTGCAGACACACACACACATTACAGTCACATGGAAACGCACACAGCACCCTCAACGCACACTTACACAGACTACGGCACTCACAGACACAGTTGAACACAGTACCTACATGGACCGCGACACCGGCAGCGGTGACTAACTGTCCCTTCATATCATCATAATATTACTCACAGATGTACTTTTCCGGTACTGTGTTCTATCGGTCTTTCAGCCTTGTGGTTACGCATGTCGGTATGTTACACATTCCATGGTTGGCGGTATCCTATTTATTTGTACCTCCAAGATGTTATAAATGCCGTTGAACTATCTATTATATTTGCAGATATCGCTGAATCAATCTATATCACCATATATCCCTCTATTGCCCTTTCTATCTGTATTATATATATATGCATATGTGTACATATATATATATATATCTATATATATATATATATATATATATATATATATATATATATATATATCTGGCGGGGAACATGACAGGCACACAGCACCACCATATGCTGTAAGACTCATGTACTGTTCAGGTGTTGGCATTCAGTGTTCCACTGGCTGATGTGTTTACAATGCTTGAGGGCTGCCTATGTAGGAGTCACACATTGGGCCACCTATACATTACAATTTACAGGTGGTCATGTTTGTGTGCCATCCATTTTACTGTGTGTGCAGGTGGAGAGGTGTCAGTCCATAGCGGCCTACATGGTCAGAGTATGTGCTATACGTTCCCTCTTTGCCAAGGCGTAGGCATATTGGGCACGCCTCCGTCTGCCTACTGGGGCTGGCACAGTGTGTTTATGGTCTGAATCTCTCTGTGCCTGTACTGGCCTTGGCAATTGTGGTGGGCTATGAGGGCATTCACCATTTTGTCCCTGCTGCAGCTGCTTTCGCAGGATCATATTATGTAGCATGGCACATACTATGACGATGTGGGCACACGTGCCTGGAGAGTACTGCAAGGCTCCACCAGATGTATCCAAGCACCGGAACCGTGATTTCAGCATCCTGAACACAAGCTCTATGATGATTCTGGTTTGTGCGTGTGCCTCATTATGGCGTTCTTGCATGGGTGTGTGTGCATTTCTGATGGGAGTCATCATCCATGGCTCCAGTGCTTAGCCAACATCCCCCACAAGATGGCCATGCAGGATGTCCCCCCTGACAAATACCTGATACAGCTGTGAGGCATGCAAGATATGGGAGTTATGGTAGCTTCCAGGGCTGCCAGCACACACATCCATGATAATGCCCTGGGCATTGCACATGACCTGGCAGTTGATGGAGTGGAATCCCTTGCGGTTTATGTAGCGCCTACCCTGCTCACTGGGTGGTGACTTGATTTGTATGTGCGTGCAGTCTATCACACCCAGTACCTCCAGGTATTGTGCCACACAGTGGAAGTGGTGCATATTGCTGGCCAACTCCTCCTGAGTTCTGGGGAAGTATATCTGCTCATTGGCATGTGGTAACATGGCATCCAGGAACTGGTGTAGTACCCTGGATGCTGATGCCTGTGAGATACCCATTATATCTCCAGTTGGCCTTTGAAAGGTACCTGTGGCCAGTATTCGCAGGCTTACACATACCTTCGTGTCCACTGGTATGGGTTCCCCTCTGTTGTTTCTGGTTCTCAGGCGTGGCCGGCACAGCTCCACTATTTGCTGTAAGATGTCCCTGTCCACCCTGTAATGCTCTACTATCTCCAGGTCATGTAGCCCCTGGTAGGTTACCCTCGGTCTGAACACTCTCCTTCTCCTCCAAGGCCTGCGGTGGTTGTCGGCATCATCCTCCACAACACCGTCAGTCTCCAACACATGCTGATGAATCACAGCTATGGCAGCTCCCAACATGTACATTTTAAAATTTCCCCGTGTATTTACACCTATGGTGCGGTGTTTGGGAATACACCGGTGTGTGTTGGGTGCTTTCACACTTTATACTATTGTGCTGTGAACACCGATGATGTCATAGGGTGTGTATGTACGTTCGTAGCTACAGGTTATGTTATGTGTTTTACTGCCGGAACTACTATTGTGGTACCTTTGGTGTTGAATTACATTTGCCTGCTGTGGATTACCTCTTGACCTTCCCTTTACATTTCTGCGCATTGCACCTACCATTTTCTGGCGTGCATCCTGCAGCCTACTTTCATTTGTACTTTCCCGGACCTGGCGTATCTTGTGTTATGTGTGCTACTGCCGGTCTGCTGTCGATTTGCTTTGCTCTGCTGTGTCAGATCTCCTATCTTTGCAATCCAATACCTCCCCTCCTTTCTTTGCATTCACATGCCTCCCCTATCCTGTTTTCAGGTTTCTGCAAGCGGACTTGTCAGCTGCCGTTGATTGGCCTTCATGGGTTGATTGGTGTTGATTGCTCATTAGTACTCCAACTACTCTACTTCCGCATTTCCTTCTTTTCTTCCCCTGACCTTCCTGTTTCTGCTATTGTTTGTGGCGCGTGCGTCCAATTACTGGGTTTCGGGCACGTTTTCATCCTCGTGCACATGCGCTTTTGGCCACCATGTGTGCTCTCAGCTAAACAATTCCTTCCCACCCCTATCTTGCAGCTTTGCTTAGCAACGGACAGGCCACATTTGCAATGCTCCAATGTGCTTAGTGCTATGGTGGCACACCCTTCTGCTGATGTCATGTATCTCCTCTGAGCCACTCCTCGGTGTTATACCACTGCGCCGTATGGTACAACCTTCCTCCGGTGGGACATTTGCGATTCAGTATTATTTGCCTCATTTGCATGGCATTGACTACTAATTCATAGTTACCGTGCCGAACACTATCGCAAGCCCTTAGCAACCCTTGCACCTTGGTTGTGGTGTTCCATGCCTACCATTGTGTATTATGCTGTAAACCTGATTTCTATTACATTGCGATTTTATGACATTTTTATATTATTTCTTTATTTTACAGCTTCCGCACACATGCCCTGCGGTTCTGCTGTGTGTTACTGTGGACATGACATTAAATGTTGTTATTTACGTGTTGTGCATCTTTTCTTATGCCATTGGCTGTGTATTTCGCCATTGGCATATTTTAACGTTGTGATACCTGGGTCTGGCCCTCTTCCATAGCTCCGATGTTCTGTTTGGGAAAATGTAAACCGTGTTTTTTGGTTTACATTTCTGTGGGCTTATGCTACGCCTGCACCACTTCATGAATCGCTATATACCTTCATTTGCATGGTGCGACACTGCACATGGGTTGATTTGTATACCTACACCGGGGGCTGCGCAGATCTGGCGTATGCCGGTAGTGCACGTGGAATTGGATCGTACCTGAATTGCTCGGCGGCCATATTTGGTGTTATAATGCCTACTCTATGCGTGCGCCTGCCGCAAGTTTCATGAATCCCGGGGACATTGTGTGTATGGAGATACATATATGAAAAAATAAAAATATATAAAAAAAAAAAAAATATATATATATATATATATATATATATATATATATGTGTGTGTGTGTGTGTGTGTGTGTGTGTGTGTGTGTGTGTACATAAATGTAGTGCAGTCATACCTGATAACCATACCTCTCAGCCTCTTAGTGCAAGACATCTGGGCAAAGGCTATCAAAATGGGGGGACACTGTGCCAAAACTAGGGACGTATTTTAAATATTGCGATTATAAATGTAGAAAGTTGCTAGAGTAAACGGGTTTGTTTCAGCATACATTTACTGAAGGATATGAGGTCTGAAACTGAAATGTATGTCATCATTTACTGACAGAAATCCTCAGATCATCACAGTGATTTACCAGAGAAATACAAATAATTTGTGGAACAGACCAAAAATATGAGCAATAAACCTGGACATTCTGAAACAATCCAGCCAGTTGTTAGGTATGCTCAGAACCACTTAGTGCAACGAATCTGGACCAAGCCTGATAAATTGGAGGGAGAAAGCCATGAAAATAGGGACATATCTGAAATGCTTGAGCAGATAAGCTAAGACGGTTGCTGCAGTAACACCTTCTGTTCTAACATATATTGACTGAGATAGCACAACAAGACTCAGTTGCTTTTCAATAGTTAGTGACTTAAATCCTCACATCATCCCACTGATTTGTCAGAAATACACAACATTTATGGGGACCAGACCAACGATATTAACCAGACAACTGAACATCTTATGCTTATCTTGACACAACATGACATTAGGATAACTACACTGAGCTGCTAAGCATGTCACCAAGCACCATCTAAACTACAGTCAGACTGACAACGCTAACCCAAATCTGCTATGGGGAATTACACATGCATTTGCAAATATATCAGGAACTACAGGGATGTAACAGTACTGAAAAATAGACATTGGTGTGAAAGTGCATACCCACAACCAATTTCACCACAGTCATAGTAACATACTGTTAAGCCAAATGAACACTAGAGTATAAGAATTGTGTGAACAAAAGTATCATGTTTGCCACTCATACACTACCCCTACATATAGTGGCCCAAGTCAGAGTGTAGTAGGAATCCTGAGGTGGTAAGGGACATGTCTCACTCTGCTCCTAGAAACATATACAGCTGATAGACCAATGGAAATTGGAGCAGCATGCACAGTCAGATAGAAGAGGAGCCATGACACTTACATCTACCCCCTCCCTACAAAGCCGATCTTACATTTACTATACTGCAACACAATCCTGACTGTCTGTTAACAATCGTCAGACATACACAGACCTCTCAACTGTGCAGATTCCCACAGAATGTCAAGGCTTTGTTCTCATAGATATGGTCTCTTTCTCATAACATGTCTGGAATCCTGCTACATCACTGGGATAATATCAGGAATGAAAGCACTAAATAATGATATACCATAACTATCAACCTCTTACTACATGACAGCTGGACAAAGCCTGACATAATTGGGGGACACAAGCCCAAAAACAGGGGCATATTTGAAATATTGCTGTTATAAACTGAAAAAGTTGCTAGTGTTACAGGGTTTGTTGTAACATATGTTTTCTGAGGGATATGAAGTCAGAAACACAAATGGATGTTAGCATTTACTGACTACAATCTCCAGAGTATGCTACTGATTTGCCAAGGACAAAAACTGTCTGAGGAACAGACCAAACATAAGAGTCAAACCTCTGGCCATTCTGCAGATAGCCATACAGTTGAGAGTTATATTAACCACATAACACTGTCATACTTAAAATCATGCAGAAAATCCATGTACACACAAACCCTGTTAAACTAGCATTAACCCATCTGTATAACAGCAATACTTACATTCTGTCCCTAAGTCTGGAACATTCTCCCCCAATTTGTTGGTCCGTCTCCACATTTTTTGGTGTAAGAGGTATTTCCAACTACCCTCTGTGATGCTGTTGTCCACACACTTCCATGATGTCCATCTCACAGGCAAGGAAAAGGGGCAATGCTCACATGAAGTACTGAATTATAGGATTGTGTGGCCATGCCATTGGCTATAGCAATAACAACACAGCTGTTCTGCATGCAGGTAGCAAGTGGGGGACACAGGCCATCACCTACTCATGAGCATTACCTAAAAAAGGCAAGCTGCTGCCTATGCAAAACAGGTCTATACCTCTTCATGTGTAGACAGACAGAGAGAGACAGACAGACAGAGAGAGAGAGAGAGAGAGACAGAGAGACAGAGACACACAGAGACATAGACAGAAACAGAAACAGAAACCAACAATACTTGGGGGAAAAAAAGTATGTCAAACAAGTAAGCATATAGTGGAATGCAGTAGGGGGTATGCAATAATGGAAAGTAGGATGTTAAACAAATATGTCTCAACAAGACTTGCTGTACTAATATATTGCTGATCAGCACTTATGGCTATAGCATCTGGGTTTGTTTGCAGTGACATACATCACAGGTCATGCCCCTGAGTCACTCTTGGAAAGGACAGCTCACATATGACTACAACTGGAGTGTCTGTTGAACAATACTGACTGTGACACTGTTAGGCAGCTACTGGGATGTCATAAATATCCATATGTTACTTGTGAATACAACTATGATACACGTTTGTCTCACAAATCTAAGAGATCTATACAGGGTATGTGCATGGTAAACACTGTTGCATACATGTCTGTTCAAATGCATGTGATATACTGAACTCATATCATTCAACTGTCCAGTGTTATGCACACTGACCATATATGTGCTTCATATTTGTAGTCATTTACTCATAGAGTTGTTTTATGTCTGGCAAATCAATGGCAAATCTGTGAAGACTGACATTAGAACATAATCGCATATATATGAGTGTCGGACATTCTCCAGGATATTTCTGTGAATACAAAGCCTACTGTGCTATCAACTGACTTGTGTGTTACAGCAATATTAAGAAAGAGTCATTAATTTTTGGCCATTGCCCCTCATTTATGTGTGTTGTCCTACAGATGTTCTGCTCTAACAAGTTGAGAAGTATGACTGAGCAGTAAGAGTGTAAACACAGTGTGCCATACTGACATAAAACAGAAATGTATATCAGGTATTACCTGTGCACATGTATGTATGAGTAGGTGTAGCTGGAAGCCTCAAAACAACAGTCATGAGATGCAAAATGTCAGGTAAATAAGCTGTACATGCTGTACACATGTATAATCTTAGTATCTGTGCTTCCAATTGACATACATTTCTACAGCTAATGGTTGTTGCATTGCCCTGACACAGACATGGATACTAGAACAGGCATGATTATCAGGTTGCAAATGGAGAGGTGTCCACCTGTGTTATGACCTTGTGTCCATGCCTACTATAAACAGCTATATGAGCATCTACATAGCTGTATGGACTCAGCAATACCTGACTCGTAAAACCTGCCTCCACCAAGCTAGAGTAATCCCCTTTGCTGGAAAGCAACAAAACACAAAGCACATAATCAGTCACTATAATGGCTATTTAGGACCAAGTAGGAGCAGTCACCAACTTGGAAGCAAGTCAACCTGTGTCTGAACAAGCATATAAGGTCACAGGTGAATTACTGTAAGGCTAAGTATGAGTACAAATTGGACACATCCACCAAGGCCAATCACAAGGCCATCTTCACATATGTCTTCAATCTCAGAGGAAGCAACCCAACCCACCCTGTACTTGTGGTCAATCACATCACATACACACATGGCATAGCTGTAGCCAACCTGCTGCAAACAGGTTAAAGGAAAACATCACCCTCTTGTCCCACCATCCTTATAGGTGGATATGCACAGCACCTGCACCCCACCCCTCATCATCAAGGAGCAGGTCCGTAATGCCTAATCAAAGGCAACAAAAGTAAGTCTCCATGGGACCTGATAACATCCCTGTCTGCATCCTACATGAACTCAGGCATATGCTCCTAGCTCCATTACAAACTGCAGACAAGCAAAGCCTGAGCACCATTGGCATCCCATCTGTAAGGTAGATGGCCACTGTCGTCCCTCTACACAAAGGTGAATGATGAATGTTGGGTTATGCAATTTACTGGCCCTCACTGGGGGGGAACATGACACATCAGGACCAGGAGTGCAATGCAACCTCATACTGTGCTGATAGATGACAGGGATATGATGTGGTCTTAAGTGGTTGCTAATGCTAATCAATGTTGATGTGCAGGTTTTGTAAATAACGTTGACCAATGCATGAGGTCCTGTGATGTGTTTCCCTGTTTATGTCTTTCAGGTGAAATGCAGAGTGAAAGACAGCCAGCATACACTGCAGCTGAAACTGCGTCCATTACCAATATGATAATCCAGCACCATAGGGTGATATTTGGCAGTAGCCAACAGAATCTGCAGAAGCAGACCACCGTGTGGGATGAGCTTGTCTACAGAGTAAACAACTTGGGCCACCATGGACGCACATACGATCAGGTCAGGCATTGGGCGACTGACCTGATACACCATGCCCGGCAAAGGGCTGCTGCCCTGGCCAGGGACCATACCACCACAGGTGGGAGTCCTGCTATGCAGGCCCTACTTACACCAGTAGAGGAGCTCCTTGCCACCCTTAGGGCAGCCACCACACAGCAGCAAAGTCAACACACACAAGTCGTGGAGGTGGGTGGCACCCAGACAACATGCGAGGAGTGTCCAGGTAAGGACCCAGTGCACATCAATTGAATACTGTAGCAGTCATACTGGCTTCTTTAGAGTATCTAGATGCATATGTCAGGTCAAACTGCATTTGTGGGTGGAGTTTTGTAATGCACACAAGTGCACATCTATGCTGAAGGACAGCAAATTGTGTAATATCAGAGCTTGTACTGTACATGTGCAGAAAAGTAGCATTCATCTTGTACCAATGCTACATGTGAGTCTGCTGACAATACCTCTCTCCCACAACTACATAGGTACCTCTGGTCTGGATGTGGGACAGCAGCCTGAAGCTGGTGGGTATGGTATTGTTCTTTTGTGGCTCACCAATACCCCAGGCATGTTAAGGTCATGCATTTTACCATGCACACAACTGTTACTCTTAGCCATATTGTGATATGTGCATGTTCACTTTTGATGTGGTTAACTGCATTGCATCAAAGTGGTCATCACAGGGGCCTGCTTGCAGGAGATGTAACATATCTGTAGCATACCTCACAACCTGTCTTTGCAAGAAATCTGGACAAAGTCTGACAAAATAGGGGACAAAGGCCCAAAACTAGGGACATATTTTAAAAGTACTCTTATGCAGTGTATATAAAAAGTGTACACACCCCTGTTAAAATGGCAGGTATTTGTGATATACAAAAATGAGACCACAATAAAACATTTCACAACTCTTCCACCTGTAATGTGACCTATAAACTGTACAATTCAATTGAAAAACAAACAAATCTGTTAGGGGAATAAGTATGAAAAAAAATGTACAATAAGCTAGATGCATAAGTGTGTACAGCCTGAAGCTAATAATTTGTTGAAGCAGCTTTTGATTTAATTATAGCATTACGTCTTCTTGGGTACACACCTGCCATCAATTCCTGGGACTCTTTGATTAACAACAAATAATGGTCAGCTGTCCTACTAGACTTTTCTTGACATTTACTCAGTTACCTGAAACAGCAAAGGGACCTAATTGTTGAAAGATATCAGCCAGGAGAAGGGTACAAAAAACATTTTCACAGCATTGCATATACCATGGAACATGGTGAAGACAGCCATCAAAAGGTGGAGAAATTATGGGACAACACTGACATTGCAAAGAAGTAGAAGTCCTTCCAAATTTGATAAAAAGACAAGACTAAAACTGGTCAGGGAGGATGCCAGGAGACCTACAGCAACACTAAAGGAGTTAGGGATCTCTGGCAAGTACTGGTTGTGTACTACATGTGACAACAATCTCCTGTATTCTCCATATGTCTTGACTATGGGGTAGGGTTGGAAAATGGAAGCCTTTTCTCACACAGAACAACATCCATGCCAGGCTAAATTCTGAGAAACAATACATCAGGTCTCCCAAAAGCATGAGGGAAAATGTGTTATGATCTAATGAGACCAAATTTTGAACCTTTTGACCACAATTCCAAAAGTTTTGTTTGGTGCAATAACAACACTGCACATCACCAAAAGAATACCATCCCCACAGTGAAGCATGGTGATGGCAGTGCCCTGCTTTGGGGTTGCTGTTCATAAGCTGGAACTGGGGCTTTATCCAAGGTGGAGGGGATTATGAACAGTTCCAAATACCAGTCCCTTTTGGCCCAAAATCTTCAGGTGTCTGCTAGATAGCTGTAGATGGAAAGGAATTTTACCTTTCCACATGACAATGACCACACCATACATCCAAATCAACAAAAGAATGGCTTTACCTGAAGACCTTCAATGTTTTGGAATGGCCCAGCCAGAGCTCACATCTACATCTAATAGAAAATCTGTGGGGTGACTTGAGAGAGCTGTGCAGTAGAGATGCCCTCACCATCTGACAAAGTTGGAAGGCCTTTGCAAGGGAGAGTGTGCAAATATTGCCAAGTCAAGACGTACCATGCTGATAGACACCTTCCCAAGAGGACTGAATGCTGTAATTAAATCAAAAGGTGCCTTAGCAAAGTATTAGTTTAAGAGTGTGCACCCTCATGCAACCAGCCTATTGTATGTATTTAATTTTACTATCTGTTACCCCTAACCGATTTGTATATGTTCTTCAAATGAATTGCACAGGTTATAGGTCAAATTAAAGGTGGAAAAGTTATGACATGATTTCTGTGGTCTCATGTTATATATCACAAAAACCTGGCATGTTAACAGGGGTGTGTATACTTATTATATCCACTGTAAGCTTAAAAAGTTAGAGTAACCGGATTTGTTTTAACATACATTTGCTGCAGGTTTTAAAGTCTGCAACTCAAATTATGTCATTAATTAGTGACACCAATCCTCAGATAATCCCAGTAATGTGTCAGATATCCACAGGATTTATGAGGAACAGACCAAGAATATGAGCCACACATCTAGACATTCAGCGAATCTCTGTACAGTTGAGAGGTATGTTCTGTAGGAGTTGTCACTGTGCAATACAGGTGAACAGCAATAATGTGTACATGGGTGCAGTGTGTGCGAGGTGAAGGCCCATCACCTACTAACAATATTCACGTATCCCAGAGGTGTATATTAGTAGCAACATTAAGTGGAAAAGGCTGCACTGCATGATGTTGAGGGCCTGTCCAGAGTGTGCATGTTGTGGTCTGACTCTGTGAGGTCTGTTTAATGCCTTTGTGCCACCTCACCTGTAAGTCTGTTTGTGTGCATGTGTGTGTGTGTGTGTGTGTGTGTGTGTGTGTGTGTGTGTGTGTGTGTGTGTGTGTGTGCATGTGTGTGTACCAACAAACCTGATAGTGCAGGTATTAATTTACATATGTTATCTTCCCCTCACAGGTGGACATGGTGGTCGTGGTCCCTCCCACTCAGAATCTGATGTCAGTGGCTCTGCAGCCTCTAACAATGATGTTGGTCCTAGTGAGGCACAGGTGGGGTTGTCAGGGGCTGAATCAGTGCCATCGGTTGGAATCCCACAGTCATCTACAATGTTCCTGCACATAGTCACAATGCCCACACGTACTCTGTCCCCAGCAGCCATAGATAATGGACGTTGGAGGTGGCATGGAACAGGCTAGTGTGGTGACTATGGCACATGAGAGTGTAGACACTAGCGATAGCCAGAGTGCAGGTGAGGTCTCACACAGGTGGATGGACAGGGTGCTTGAAGGAAGACCACTGCCTATCAAGCTGCTGTTACAAGTGCCACAGCAGGTGTCACCAGATGCATGTTTTGGGCTGTCATGGATGCACAGGCATGTAGTGAATGCAGACCAGACAAATACTCAGGATCTTGGATGTAACTCCTCCTGGCTTACGTGATAACATACATGACCTTGTTGAGCCACATGTCAAAATACTGGGGTCATGAATAGATGGTGGGGTGAGACCTTGGCAATCCTCGAACATAGAATGTCTGTGCTGCAGCATGTAGTGGGAGACGAGCATTGGCCACATGGATGTAAGTCATTACCAACATCAGCTGAGAGTTTATGTGGCCATGCACCTTCACACTCCCATAGTGGCAGTACCACCAGGACTACTGAAGGGTGGGTGCTGTCCCCATCACAATGGAGCAGGCCATGGGCACATGGTCCTGGCCTGTCCCATTAGGAACACGGTTCCGCAGACAGCAGTCACCATCGGGGAGTAGTACTGCATCTGGCCTTGGGCCTGGTGGTGCCAGTGAGACCCCTGGAAGGATCAGTTCACATGTGTGTGGCCAGAGATGGTGAACTGTATACCCTGCCATTTATGGTCCACAGCTGTCCAACATACCGCTATGTAGGGCAGCAACATGGCATGACTGTGTGCATACAAACACACACACATCACCATCACAGCCAGGCCACTTCCAGACACACACACACCACCTCTGCATGGCCCATTCATAAAACACCCCTTCAAACACACACACATGATGTGAACTGTATGGCCCAGTCTTGGCCTCTGGCAAACCCACACAACACCCTGTGCATATGATGATACCTGTGCCACATCCCTGTCATCCATACTACTGATGCAGGGACATGCTAATATAGTTCTAATGCAAAGGATGAATTAAGTACAGTTTAGGTATGTAATGTTGTATACGGTGCTGTCAGCTTGCATTTGTAATGAGCACACTTCAGAGTGTGTGTACCTCTTCAGTCATAATCCATTATTGGTATTAGTAACCCTGACTGAATGTAGTCTCACATTCTGTATTCTGTTTGTGTTGTAGGTGTCTGTTTGTCACCAGGATGTGGCCCTGCCAACATTGCCAATGAGGGGTATGGTGGAGTGGTAACACATTGACCGTGTCATAGCTGAGGTACAGCTGTATATATACACATTTACCAGGTCTGTGTAACAGTTATTGCATGTGCCACAGAGCTTATAGGGCTGAGGGGTGTATATAGGTAAGTGACCATAAGTCTATGGTGGCTGACATCAGCGGCTCTTGTAAAATGGACAATGGTAGGTATAGTGGGTGGAACACACCTCAGATTGGTAAAGCCCACACACCCAGAGGACATTGACCAAACACACAGAGAATACTGTTCTCACACACACAATCTCACACACACACACACACACACACACACACACACACACACACACACACACACACACACACACACACACACACACACACACACACACACACACACACACAAACACACACACACACACACACACACACACACACACACACACACACACACACACACACACACACACCACACGAGTTCTTATCAGTTTGTTGAAACTTCAGCAGTTCGAACACCATATGTTCGAACTGTGAAGTTCAAAAACTGATTATCACGAAGCCGCAGAACACTGAATTTTTTCCCAGGAAAGAATTTAGTTGGCCATTTCTGCAGCTTCGTGATTTTCAGCACTGTGGTGGAAAGTTACGGGTCGGGTTCAGGTAAGTGTGCGATTGTGTGGACGTTACGGTTAGGGCACGGGTTAGGTGAGTTAGGGTTAGGGCACAGGTGAGGTGGGTGTGCGATAGTGACAGACTTTAGGGTTAGGGTGGGATAGGTGAGTTAGGGTTAGGGCACGGGTGAGGTGGGTGCGTGATAGTGACAGACTTTAGGGTTAGGGCGGGATAGGTGAATTAGGGTTGGGGCACGGGTCAGGTGAGTGTGCGATAGTGATGGACCTTAGGGTTAGAGTTTGGGTTAAGGTAAGTGGATAGATAGTGTATGTACAGTTTAGTGTAGGGTTAGATGTAGGATTTTAAGTGTATGTGTGATGATTGCTGTTTTTTTGGTGTGCTTGTATTGTGTGTGTGTTTCTTGGAACAGCGATTTTTTTCCCTGTGAACAAAATTGCTGTGCTAAGCCTTTGATGAGTTTGCACTTCAAGGTTAGAAGTTTGAACATATGATGTTCGAACGTCTGCCGTTTCGTCGAAGTGATATAGACCCACACACACACAAACACACACAGGATCACAGTTGCCAGTATTGGGTTTGGAACCCCTACCCATCTAGTTAGTGGGACTGCAGTGTTACACGATTATCGCAGGTGGCAAGGAACTAATAGTGTGATGAATGTTCCAAGATACCTGTAAAGTGAATAACATCCCATGCCCTTGTGAGGCATGGCAATGGGAGTGTACTGGGTGGGAAAGGACTCATTATACTGTCATTTATTTTATTATTTTATTTTATTTACTTTACATTTGTTGACCGGGATAGTCCAACTGGATCAAAATCCATTTACAGTGGAGGCCCGGGGAGATAAGCTCCAACATATACAAGAACAATAGAAAATGAAATAAAACATAGATATAAAAATAATATAAAATATAAAATAGTAATGCAGATAAAATATAAAAATGCAGATAAAAATACATTCAGACTAAAAATAGTACAATTTTATATGTAGGATATTTCATAAGGTACATAGGTTCACATTGAAAAGACAAGTATACAGGATATAAATTACCCTGGTTGTAGTCAGGAGAAGTTAATAATAGCTAATAGATAAGTAAATTACATACATGTTGGTTTAGCCAGGCTTGTCACAGTGACATAGCCAGTTTGATGCCAGATGTTGTTTAATTGTAGCTTTAAATTGCCATATGGAGGAGAGCATGGTCATGGCAGCTGGAAGTATGTTCCAGGTTCTACTTACAGAATTTGCAAATTGGGCCATGCCAGCAGCATTGTTAATTTTAGTTGTCTGTATTTGTAGCTTATTAGATGAGCGGAGCAGTCTCGTGTTATTATGGGGGAGGATAGAGTTTCTAAGGGCTGGAGTATTGTCCGGGTTATAGAGGATTTTGTTAGCCATTATCAGCAGGTTGTACTTGATAAGATTAGGAAATTCCAGCCATCCAAGCTGTTTGAGGTTGATGCAGTGGTGGGTTCTGAATGGCAGGCCTGTAACAAACCTGGCAATGTGATTATAACAGGTTGTTAGTCTAGTAAGTTCAGATTTACTTATATTGGCTAGAAGGGGAGGCATATAGGAGTGTCGAAAGTAGGTGCGAGCAATGGCTATTTTAGCTGGGGGGGGTGAGGAAGGCTTTGATTCTATAGAGTGACCCAAGTTTTTTATTGATGGTCTTGATTGTCTGATTTACATGGAGATCAAATTTTAAGTCATTTACAAGTCTACACACTCACAAACACTGCTATACACACCATTGCATACACACACATTTGCCATTACTGACATTAGCAGCCCTACCTATCATGTTATTCATTCCATACTGTTGCATAGCTGTTGCATGTGGCACTTGGCTTATAGGCCTATGGTAGATGTGAACATCAGGTTTCATAAAGTTGACCTTGGAATGTGTACTTGGAGTACCATGGCCTAAAATTGTAAACCACGGCCACACAATGGATATAGTTTTCACTCAAGTACACACAGGATACTGTTATTACACACACACACACACACACACACACACACACACACACACACACACACACACACACACACACACACACACACACACACTGACAGGACTGAGATTAGAACCCCTACCTATTTAGTTATTGCTAATACAATGTTCTGCATTTATTGCATGCACCACAAAAATTACAGGGTGAAGAGTGTCCCAAGGTACATCTAGGGTGAGGAACATCACTAGCCCTTGTAAAGTATGGCAATGGGAGTTGTACTGGGTGAGAAAGGCCATAAAACACTTTAACCTACAGATGTATACACTTGCAGACACAAATAAACTCACATTTTCCAGGACTGAGATTAGAACCCCTACCTCATTAGCTATTTGTACTATAGCATTACGCAGCTATCACACATGCCACAGAGCTTATAGAGTACAGGGTATCCCAGGGTACTTCTAGGATGAGGAACATCACCAGCCCTGTAAAATATGGCAATGGGAGATGTACAGTGTGAGAAACAGCACAAAATATTTTAACCTACAGATATACACACTTACAAACACAAATACATTCATACACACATTTGCAAGGACTGAGATAAGAACCCCTACCTAACTAGTTATTTATACTACAGTGTTACACAATTCTCAGACATGTCACAGAGCTTATAGGGCTGAGCACTGCCCACAGGTACTTCTAAGATGACTCACATCAGCAGGCCTGCTAAATTAGGGCAATGGGAAGTATACTGGTTTTGATGGGCTCAAAATCTTTAAGCTACAAACACACACAAACCATCTACATTTGCCAGGACTGAGATTAGAACCCCTACCTAAGTAGTTATTTGTACTACAGTGTTACACAGGTATCACATGTGCCACAGAGCTTAGAGGGCTAAAGGCTGCCCACAGATACTTCTAAGGTGACTGACATCAGCAGAACTGCTAAAGTAGGGCAATGGGAAGTGTACTGGCTGTGAATGGGGCCAAAATCTTTAACCTACAAACACACATGTTTACATTTGCTAGGTCTGAGATTAGAACCCCTACCTAAGCAGTTATTTATTCTACAGTGTTACTCAGTTATACCACATGCCACAGAGCTTATAGGACTGAAGCCAGTCCAAAGGTACTTCTACGGTGAATTACATCAGCAGATCATGTGAAGTAGGGCAATGGGCAGTGTACTGAGTGGGAAAGGGCTAAAACACTTACTCCTACACACACTGGGACTGTGATTAGAACCCCTATCTATTTAGTTATATGTATTATAGTGTTATGCAGTTATCACATGCACTATAAAGCTTACATGACTGAAACTAGTCCAAAGGTACTTTTAAGGTGAATGACATCAGCAGATCTTGTAAAGCAGGGCAATGGAAAGTGTACAGGGTGGGTAAGGCATCATAATGGTGAGACCTACAGACACACACACACACACACACACGCACACAAAGGTAGGTGATGTGATATTACAACCCCCACAACAGTACCATCAGATAATGAATCTCATCTTCATGCTGGCACATGCCAGTGGTTACAAGTGGTATGCAACTGTCTGCAGCAGGACATCACTTTCTGACATTCAGGGTATCCCTGTGTATGACTCACTCTCTCTCTGTCTCCCTGTGTGTCTCACTCTATAACTGTCTCTCGCTTCCCCATGTTTATGTGTGTGTATGCTTGACATATTGTAAAATGTTGCACATATATATATATATATATATGTGTGTGTGTGTGTGTGTGTGTGTGTGTGTGTGTGTGTGTGTGTGTGTATCACATGCAACAGATGCAGAAATACGACATCTGGGCCACCAACAGCTGGCTGTGGGTAATCCTGTCTGATGGGTGTGTGTGGAGACAGGTGTACATAGCTGTGTTTATGCAAAGACATCTGCACAATACAGATATATATATATAGCCTGTTGTAGTTTCAGACATGGGCCTTATTTCTCTAAGTGTAGGATCATACCCAGTATGACCTTCTATAGTAAGTGTGGTAATCCATTCCAGGAATTGTTGTAACTCCAGTCTACGGTGTTGTGTGGTACAGCCATACCTTGTAACTTATTTGTGCAGGATATCTGGAGATAGGCTGCCAATATGGGGAAACAATGGCCCAGACATAGGGGGATACTGTCACTATTGCTCTTATTAATGTATGAGTTGCTTGAGTTACATGGTTTGTTTTAGCAGAGATTTTCTGACTTATGTAATGTTTGATATTATAATGTATTGTGTCATTACCTACTGACAGATATCATCAGATCATCACAGTTATTTACCAAAGAAATTCAAGATGGATGTTGCACAGACTAATATTATAAGGCAAAGGCTAGACATTCTTGCACAATCCGGCCAATTGTGAAGTGTGACTGCAGCCTATTGACTGCTGAAGTCATGTAAAAGGTCCAGCACCTTGGTGATATACTGGCTGAGGATTTCCTGGCTATGCGGTATTTTTCTTACCTGGAAGGTCATATCCTGGTGTGGCCATACCTCTCAACTGTACAGATTCTCATAGATTATCCAGATTTATGCCTGATATAACTGGTCATTTCCCTTAACATTGTGGTTTTCTAGCAAGTTTGTTGCAAATCACTCAGAGTTGCAGTCAGGGAATAATGATGAACATTAGAGTTTCAGACTTCACACCCTTCATGACCTCCATGCTACTACACACCCCCTCTGTTATTCTATCACCTTTCTAACATTATGAGTGCATTATTTCAAAGTGTCCTTATATTTGGGCCTTTATCCCACCATTATGTATGGCTTTGTCCAGATTTCTTGCTCTCCAATGTTGAGAGGTATGCTACTAGCATTTAGCGGCATGGCCTTTCAATTGCATTTTATTGACTATGTTCGTAGTATGGACCCTATGACATTCCCTACAATGGCACTATGGGTGAGGCATGGGCCTTTGATAGAGGCCTGTAGGCCATGTGAGACTGATGCAGGCCATTTGTAGCAAGGCAGTGCGTTCGGTCACTCATATTCCCAGGCTGCCAGGCAGTGGATCCCCCTAGGGTGACAATGGTAAGTGAGTCAGGTGTTACTGACAGTCACTTTCTGTTCATGTTAATCCATCACTCTGGGTGATGGCAGGATGCTGCTTATGGCTAGGGACATACCTGCATGGGACACATATTCAGCACACTGCATCATGTCTGTCTTTCTATAGTCCGTGAGGTATTTCTGACATCATTCACACTGCCATGGTCCAGGCTAGTGTGATACCTGTACCTATTGTGGGGTGACTTGAGTGCATGTGTGATATGGCAGTTTATGGCACCTGCCAAACAAGTAATTGTGACTTTCTCCTTACCCTGCCTAGTGTGTGGCACATCTGTGTGTCTCACAGTGGAGTCTTCCATGAGTAATATGTTGTGTGTATGGTAAGGCCTTAGTGTTTGCATGACCCTGGTGTGTGATGTATGCATGGTCTGTTGTGCATAGGTTTGGGAAGTTCTCATGTGTTTTTGCCTCTGAGGTGTCCTTTACTTGGGGTTTGATTTGCTGTGGATCTCCACTTATGTGGGTGTGTTTTGTGTATTTTACAGGTGATGCTTACTGACTCCATACAATGTAGGGCACCTATGTTACTGCAAAATGTGCTATGTTGTGCATATTCTACATTTCTGGCCTGTGGTTCCCCTCCACCTTCTGTGTGTCTCTTTATCCTTCTATAGTCTGGTCACTGGCTTTGCCCACAGTGGCTGCCGTTATGTATTTGGAATTCTGGTCTGAGCATGGTAAGTGCCATAACATCACACACAAGGTTATGGACTACACACCTCTCAGAATACCTATTTGGCAGGTTGTCGGTCATTGCACGATTACATCTGCTGGGGTCCTCAGACAGTTTGTGTTACTATGTTGGCTTAGCTGTAAAACTGTCACTGAGTCTGACAGGCCCACATATGACAGTCAGATGAAGGACCACACATGGGAACAGGGTGTTGATACTGTTCTGCCATACATAGAAAGTTGGGGGACCAGTTTGTTGCTTGCTTGCTTTCTGTTGTGGATGTGACATCTGCTTCTCCACTGTCTGCCATTGATGTTTTGACATGACCTTTTCTTGTTTTGCAATTACTTTGCAGGCAAATGCAATGTTAGGACAACCAGAACAGATATACAAGGCATACTTCTGTTCTTTCTGTGACAACCTACCATTCCAGGGGTATAGCTGTTGGCCAGTGACATGTTGTCAGTGCTGACACAGTAAGGTGGCAGCCTTTTATGACATGCCAGTACACTGACCTTCAGGTACCTGCTGTACTACTAGGTGCCATACCTTTCTACGTATGAGAGCCAGACATCTGGACAAAGCCATAAGTAATTGGGGGACAAAGGCCTACATATAGGAACCATTTTAACTATTGGCCTTACAAACCTAAAAGGGTGATACAATAACAGATGTTCCATTAGCATACATTTTCTATAGGGTGTGAGATCTGAGACTCTACAATCCGTCATTATTTTCTGACTATAGACTTTTGGGGTTTGCCAATGATTTGCCACACAACCACTGTTTCATGGTAGAGACACCACAAATATGATGGAAACCTCTGTACATTCTGCAAAAGGTCTGTACAGTTGGGAGGTATGGTAGGCACTATGTAGGTTACTCTGACCTGTGTACTGTTCATATGTGTGGCCCCCTGTCCATGACCTGTCCAGCTTACTGGCAGTAATGGATATTGACATCTAGACAGTTTGTACAACTCCCAGCATAGGTGTGGATGACATGCAAAATAGTTGGCACTGAGATTTGTGGAACATGGCCCTGTTTACCACAGTAATGTACCTAGGCTGCTAAGATACAACAACTGGGAGTAAGTGCTGGCCACATCCTGATAGTATTTCCCACACATATACACAGATCATTGACCCCTGCATATTGTGGACATGCAACAAGTTATCATGTTGATTAGGACAGCCCTGGCAATGTGTGCTCTGGTGCTATTACCCTACAAACCTACATGTTACTGCATTTCTATGGGAATATGGGTGTAGGAGGGGAGCACACCTGTCAAAGGTACACATTTGCACAGACTGTGCTGATATTGGCATTACATTTTGGTTCCATTTAGCATAGTATTGTGCCCTGTCATAGAGAATAGAGGCATGTCACTAGAGGCCACAGATTAGATTATAATGACATAAATTGAGTTTCAGACTTCTTACCCTTTAGAGCCTTACTGCAACTGGAAGGCCTGCTGTGATATCACAGTGTAAGTCCGTAGGGTGGTATTCCATCATTGTCACCATTTGTAGGCCTTTGCCAGACATTCCTTTATGGTTTTCTATGGCTGACTTGCTGGGTGAGTCTGAGGGGTGAGTATGGGATCCCCACATTGATATCCATGCATCTGACCTATGACCCCGCCCTAGTTGTCCCCCCTCATATGTACTGCAGTGGGATTTGTCACCTTGAATAATACTGCACAGTGTGGGGAACCCAGTATTGGGCAGACATTTGCTGGTGTCCCACATAGCTGTCAATTGTCTGCTGCTACCCCAGTAGGCCACACCATTCCCTTGCATGCACACAGCAATACCATAGATATGCTACCAGAACATACTACTCCGTTAAGTTATTGTTTAGAAGACTGACTTACCTTGTGCCTGCAGCAGTTGTGGGGATGGTGGGTGAGGGCTGACTATGTTGGATGCATGCAGTACACTGCCTATACAGGGTAAGCTACACATAGTGTGATGTGTGCGTGTCATCCATTTTACTGTGTGTGCGAGTTGGAGAGAGGTGCCAGTCCCTGGAGCCCTACAGTGTCAGTGTGTGCACTATGCATTGCCTCTTTGCCAGGGCCTGGGCATACTGGGCATGCCTCCATCTGCCTACAGGAGCAGACTCAGGGGTTTCCTCCTCCCAGTCCCTCTGTGCTTGTGGGGTCCTTGGCAATGGTGGGGGGCTGTGTGGCCCTTCCCCATGCTGTCGCTGCTGCAGCTGTTTCTGCAGGATCATATTGTATAGCATGGCACATGCTATGAACATGTGTGCACATGTGGCTGGAGAGTACTGCAAGGCAACAACATATATGTCAAGGCAGTGGAACCATGACTTGAGCATCACAAACACATGCTCTCTAATGATCCTGGTTTGTGTGTGTTCCTTATTATGGCATTCTCGAGTAGGTATGTGTGCATTGCTGATGGGTGTCATCATCCATGGCTCCAGTGTATAGCCAGAATCCCCCACCAGATGGCTATATGGGATGTCCCCACTGGCAAATGCCTGGTACAGCTGTGACAAATGCCAGATGTGGGAGTTGTGATAGCTTCCAGAGCTGCCAGCACACATGTTCATGATAACGCCCTGGACATTGCACACAACCTGGCAGTTGATGGAGGAGAAGCCCTTGTGGTTTATGTAGACCCTACCCTGTTCACCGGGTGGAGCTTTGATGTGGATGTGCATGAAGTCTATTGCACCCAGTACCTCTGGGTATTCTGCTACATGGTGACAGAGATGCATATTTTTGGCCCTCTTTTCACAGGTGTTGGGGAAGTAAATGTGCTCACTGGCACATGGTAGCAAAGCATCTAGGAACTGCTGGAGTACCCTGGATGCAGATGCCTGCGAGACCCCCATGATGCCGCCAGTAGGTCTTTGGAAAGTACCTGTAGCTAGTATTCTTAAGGCTACACATACCTTAGTATCCACCAGGATGGGTTCCCCTCTGTTGGCTCTGGTCTGAGTTGAGGCCAGCACAGCTCAGTAATTTGCTGAAGTATGTCTCTGTCCACTCTATAGCACTCTACTATCTCAAGATCATGTAGCCACTGGTAGGTTACCCTGGGTCTAAACACTCTTCTCCTCATCCTCCTCAGTCTGCGGCGGTTGTTAGCAGTTTCCTCCTCACTGCCGTCAGCTTCTAGCACACGCTGATAGATCAAAGCAACTGCAGCCCCTAACATTTTGTTGGTTAAAATTCCCCCGCATGTGTACACCAATGGTGCAAGGTTTGTGGGAAAACCAGACTGAAAGGTGTTTGCACAGTTTATACTGTTGCGCTGCAGATGCTGCTTGTATGATTGGCTGGCTATGATACAGTCCACATGCTTGCTATTTTATTAGTATTTGCTTGCTTTTATTCTGTTATTTGCCTATTTTTTCTTTTTTCCTTTCCTATTTCCACCCCTTTTAAGCCCCAAGGTGTGCCACGCAAACCGAGTGCCCAAATGTAAACAGTCCTGTTATTTTTTTTTTTTTTTTAGACCCGGTGTGTGCAGCATAAACCTGCTTAGCTAAAGTAAAAACTTTGAACCAGAAATGGCCCTCCCCTGGAGACAAACACACTCTTCATTTCACGGAATAAGTCAATATGACACACCCCCATGCTTAGCTGTGCTTAGCTAAGCTCAACTGGGAGCCGTGAAGCTCCAATGTGCTTACACCAAGTATGACGCACCCTCTTTTCATGTCAGCTGCTTCTCCTGCTTACATCACTGCCTTTTAGCTCCTACACAGTTAAGTGCAGTTTGGCACTTGTCTCCTTTTTGTGATTCAGTAGATTTCCCTCATTAACATACCCCACTGCCTTAGTCCCTAGTTACAGCACTACACCAGAGCCTTTCCCCTTAGGAACCACTGTTCCCTGCTATTGTTTTGATTCTGTATGCCATTGAGTATAATGGTAAAATGTAGATTTCACTTAAAATTGCTTTTTCACACTTCTTTTTTTATTTTCGGCACAATCCCTTTTGCGCGCCACTGCCCTATGCCAAAACGGTCAAGATCTGTCAAAAAAAAACTTTTATTTTTATAATTTTGCAACACTTTTCCATGCCTATGGCCATATATTTGGCCATCGGCTTGCCTAAGGATTATAATACATGCTTTACTTTCAGCTGTCATGCCTCCTTTTTGATTTTTGCAAAAATATATTCGGCTAGTAGCTGAATACATTTCTGCAAGCTACACTATTCTGTCACGGATGCCTGACTGCTTACTGGATCACTAATTTACCTCATTTTCATGGTTTTCACCAGCAAATGAGGTCATTAGCACAATCCAGTCATGTCCATGGCAGTAGTGTTAGTAGGCTCATGCACACCCCCAGGCTTGTTTCCTGGATCGCTCAGCGGCCATATTCCATGCAGGAGCTGCTACAGTATTACTGCACAGAATAAAAGCTTTATTGAATGTCGGGGATTATGCTTGGCTAGAAACAGCAACACTTTTATTAAACAAGCCTGTAGATAAAATATTTTAAGAAAAACTGATTTAGACAAATTCTTGTTGTTTTAGATAAAATGGAGTTGTATTTTTTCACTAAATGATATAAAACTGTTCATGAAGCATATGTCAGGGAAGTGTACAAGAAAGTTTTGAAGCTTTTATGCAGCATAATGGGGTGAGCAACCATGAGACAAAGCCCTGCTTCTCCCTTGTCACTCTGAAAGGCAGTATGATGTCTGTGATTTTCATTGTATCAACTAATGAAATTTTATAATTACCTAAGAGACCCTCTGATATCTTGTAGCAGCATTTGTCTGCATTGCATTAAATAATCTAATCTTTCTTTTCACGTGTTGGAATTCGGGTCATTTTGATCAACCTGCATCAAAACTGGTCCTTGGAGTGGGAGGTAGTGATAATAAAACAGATATTGAATGCACTGTAGCAAATATGCTGTAACCATCAACATTTACTTATTTTGTCTCAAGCAGGTGAAAAGCAGCAGATGTAAAAGAGAGGGGGTTTGGAATTCTTGGTTAGACTAGTGTTTGGCACTTGTTTGTGCAACACACTGATTGTCGGTAGATACAAGTCCACCATTATAATTCTTAGTTTTTACTAAAAATGTTGAGCCTGGTCATACAGAAAATGTCATACAAGAATTAACATCAGATGATGAAAGTACCAAAAATCAAACAAGGTGCAGTGGTGACTGGTAAGTTGTTTTTGGCTGAATTGTAATTGTTAGTCCTAACTCCATAGTATGGTGGGATGAAGCCTGAGTGAAATCAAACAACCAGAGATCAGTTAGAAGATGCTGTAATGTAATTGTGTTATGAGAGAGGAACTAAGGGTCAAATTTCAGTTACTGCTCCTTGGGGAGAGTGGGATATATGCATACCCAGAAGTACTTACTTGTCTGATTTCTCTGTAGGAAGCCATGGGAATAGTTAAGTGGTACCAAGTGTGTGGCTGTTCAGTTCTTATGCCCACTGTTTGTCCCACATATGGTTGTTAGCTGGGGATTTAAATTAACAAATAATGTTCCATCCCTGATGTCTACCTCATTGATGACTTTCACTAACCATCACCCTCAATCATGACAGAATGATTAGCACCAGTTGTCTGAGAGGGGACCATACTCCTCGGCCTCTTAGATCAAGAAATCTGGACAAAGCCATAAATAATATGGCACAAAGCACCAAAAATAGGGACAATTTTTAAATACTGCTCTTACAAACTTTGAAAGTTGATATAATAACAGGTTTTGCATTAGCATGAATTTTCTGAAAGGTATAAAGTATGAAACTCAAATGCCTGTCATTATTTTCTGGCTTCAGTCTTCAATGATTTGCCAGTGATATGCTAAAAACCCACAATTCTGTGAAAAACGGACCAAAAATATGAGGCAAAATTCTGGACATTTTGCGAGAATCTGTACAGTTCAGAGGTATGGAAGGGGCTGATAATCATGAGACAGTGGGGGCAACATAGATGAAAAAGGAAATCATTTTAGTTTTAGATCTTAAAGTAAATGAGTTTAATAACTAAATATTGTGTCTAGAATTAAAGCATCATAGATATGAGTAATTAAGAAATGAAGCAAGAGCAAAGTGTAAGAATTAGACAGTAGATGAGCTTCTTTGCCTACTAGAAACAAAATAAACAGTGCAGGGGATGAAAAGAAAGTAAACCTTCTAGTCTGAAGGGAAAAAGCATAGGAGGTACCATGCAGAGTTTGACTGTACTTGTTGGGAGGATGAGTGCCCACCCTCAAATGAACTACTCATAGTGGTCCATCATGTGGTTGAAAGGAAAGGATGAATGATGGAACTGTACAAGAAAAGTATACACACTCAAACTGATGAAAATACTTCAGACACAAATAGATGCCAAGAAAAAATAGCACTAACATGATCCCTTTGACTTTGATATTCTGGAAGAAGTGCTGCAAAGTTAAGTCAGGAGAGATGAACCAGTGTGGCTGTTTTGTGTGCCATCCATGCCTTAATCTGACTTTACCAAGTGATTAATTAGTTGGCTAACTTCTGTTTTAGAAATAACATGAAATGGTCAGTGTCAACCAGATAAACTCAGAACCAAGTAAAATCAATGCCACAGAGGGTACAAAAATGGCTCTGAATAATTTATTTAAATAACCTAAAAGAAAAAAAATTTGAAAAACATTGAGCTCTTTCATCTCAGAAGAGAGACTTTATCAGAATAACAAATATCCCAACACAGAGTCATTAAATAGGGAAATAAAACAGATTTCATTGGTAGGTGATTTACTGATAAATTAAATACAGATTTAGTTTAAAGGACCAGAAAAATAGCTGCACTATAAAAAGTGTCCTATTTAAAAGAAATGTGTACATATTCCTTAGTAAACACTGAAGAAGTTCATCAAAATATAAAGATATAAAAGTATATACAAGATGTTTAAAAAATACAGAAAAAACATAAGCTATAGTTTATTAGCTTTTGAACTTAAAACAGGTGCAATAGAAATGCAGTCATTCAACCCAGGGGGAAAGGTAGCCCCCGATCTAAGTTGCCAATGTAATTCATATGCTTTTAGGAAATTCTTGCAACCCCCCCACCCAAAGATCTAGTGTGATCTTTTCTAGTATACCAAAATAAAATTTGCTAAGACTATTACATTGGATAGAATGTCTGTATAAGGCACTGTTAGCACTTTTGTTGGCAATATCATGTGTATGCTCATAAATACATATCCTGAAGGCATGCTTAGATTTGCCAACATAAAATGCTGGACATCCTACACAAATCACAAGGTATACCACTCTAAGTGTGGTACAATTACCATCGTGAAAAGTGATCTTTGTTTTCATAAAATTTCCTAGCACCACAACCTGATTGTTAGTAATATAAGGGCACAAATTATAATGTCCGCATCTAGTAGTGGGTTTAGAGGTCTTAAAAAAAGACAACATGTTTGTTCTCCATCAATTTCTTGAACTTGGTGGCAGTTTTAGAAGTACAGACTGGTTCTGGCACCACTAATGAGAATAATTCAGAATTAGTTTTAAATATACACCATTTTTAATAATTTCTTTGATTTCCTTGGAGAACTGATTGTATTCAACTATTAGTGCCTTTTCACACTTGTGTTCATTGTGTTGTGCTGTTTTGGTTAACCCAGTTTCTAGGAGAGGTTTATACCTACCCCCCCCAGTCATTATACACCTCAAACAACAAACTATCCAAAAGGGATTGGGGGTACCCCTTTGCTAAAAACATTTCCTTTAACTTATATAACTCATCCCATACATCTTTCATCAGAGATGTCACATGAGTCACCCTAATGGCCTGTCCATTAACTAAACTCTTTTCCTGTCATTAAGGGTGGCAACTTGTAAAGTGTAGATAAGAGTTACAAAAAGTTTGCTTCGTATAAATGTTGGATTTAAAACCAGTGGATTGTGGGAAATAAGAGTATATAAGTAGTGTATTCTTCCTCTGTTCCATGAGTAAGTAAATTGCAAAAATTATTTGGTACTGTTCAAGTATTCTATAAAGGAATAATGACTTTCCTCAACTTCACAATTCCATAAGATAAACATATCATCCAAAAATCCAAAAATCTAATGTACATATGCCATTTATTTGCAAAATAACTTTCAAGTATAAACTGTTTTTCCCAGCCCAACAGTACCAAATTAATAAAGGCAGAGACACAAGATGCCTCCATAGCCACACCTCTTGTTTGCTGGAAAAAAACTCCCCTCAAAATAAATATAACTGTGTTCCAAAACCAAAGACAAAATTCCAAAATAAGGCTAATCCTATCATTGGAAAGGTTGGAACAGTAGGTCAAACTGTAGTGAAAGTATTCTAAGCCCTCATTCTTAGGTATAACCATAGCCAAGTCTTTCACATTTCTAGTTAAAAAAATAAGATTTCCTTCCAAGTATGATTTTTCAAATGACCTAGGAAGTCCCAAGAATCTTTACTGAGGTGAGGTACATCAACATACATGTGTTTGGTTCACCTGTTAACAAAAGCAGCTAATGGGTATGATCTTATACCTAGTAGCAGAAACTATAGGCCTAAATGGGGGTCGGAGTACTACCTTGTGGATTTTCAGGATACTGAAAATCATTGGTATTATAGGATTTGAATTGAAAAGGAAATGATAGGTATCCACATCAATACATCAGTTTAATAAATATTCCTCCAGGTATAAATCAATCCTAAATTAAGCTATGTGTATCTGATCTTTAGAAATGGGGGTATAGGTGTCCACAACATGTAAGAGTTCTAACATGATTTTGGAATAATCCTGAGCATCAGATATAACTGTTCCACCCCCCTTTATCAAGTAGCATAAGGGAAACAGTTTTATCTTTTCATAATTGATCAAATAACGTTTCTTCCTTAGAAAGGTTGTAAAATGTGTGTTCCTTATTAGTGAAGATTTTATAAATATTTCCCTTGACCACCTTTTCAAACACTTTTATATTGGGGTGTATAGGGGGGTTAAAGGTACTACGCTTTCTAGTTAACTTACCCCTGTGATCAGATCCCCTGCTTTCCCCACTATTTTTTCCTGGAAAAATATATTAAGGTTGAGTTTCCTAATGAAGAATTTAAATTCCACCAAAGATTCAGCAATATCAACCTGTCTGGAAACAAAAAAATTAAAATCTTTAAAGAACAATGAAAAATGTTCCTTAGTAATCAATCTAGAAGTGTAGTTGTACATATATTATCCCCTGCAGGAATAAATAATACCATCACTGTCAATCCTGATGTCTCCCTCTATCCCCTTCCCTTTTTCTGATGCTTGTAATATCGGGACCTCTGTGGTTTCTGTCCTGAGTCATAGCTATGCTTTGAACAACTCTCCAACCTCTCAGATTGATTGAGGTTCTGAAAATCCTGAAATTCATCTGGAAAAACATCTGTTTCTCTAGAATGTGAGACCCCCCCCCCCATCTCTTCTATTCTGTTCACCTGTATTAGGATTGTCCTCATCAAAAAAAAAAAAAAACTTTTTAGTATTAAGACTAGGGGTATAAGGTGTGTAGTGGGGTAAGTGTTTTTTTTTTTTTTTTTTCCAAACAATCTTTATTGAATTTTTGATATACAACAACAAACAAACTTAAAACAACTGGAATTAGGTAGAATATAAGTATATATGAGCAATATAATAACACATTCCTACATCTACAAAAAGGCAACAACTCTAAAAATACCTATATACATAGTGCCATACAGCTCTAAATGCTAAGGTATGCATCCTACATCTGTTTGCCCATGAGTTAATAGAAAAAAAAAAAAAAAGGGGAAGAAAGAATAAAACTTGTTCCAAAAGACTTCTTAGATATTTTAGCATGGTAACTTCAGCTAATATCTAGTATTGAAAAAATAAGGTTCCATAGGTGTTCAATTCCATTTTTTACGAGGGTTGACAATAATCAATTTTTGAGAAGTTATGTATGTAACTGCCATTTTTCTGAAGCTCTCCCAAGATAGCTTTGAACGATCCATCCAATGTTTGGTAATATAAAATTTAATCAACAGACATATAATAATCAGGCTTTTAAACTTAAGGGGTGGCATATTAATACGGGTAATATGGAGTAGCGCCATTTCCCAAGATAGTGTTGATTTGTGATAGCCCATTTTATCCAATCTAACCTTGAGGGAGCACCATAGGTTATGCGCATACTTGCAATACCACAGAATATGTATAATATCTGCATGTGGATGTGGGCAACAGGGGCATGATGTGGAAATAGAGGCATTGAATTTGTTTAGGTGGGTTGGGGTAAGATATAGATTATTTATAATCATAAATTGAGTGTAGGTAAATTTCTTGAAGGGGGAGTATTTAAGCGTAAGGATTATCGATTCTTTCTTCTGTTGAAGAGATAAATTGGGACCTTGTTTGTTCCAATAGTCAGCAAAGGTAACTTCGTCCCCATAAAGGTATGTGGAGAATGCTTTGTATGAAATGGAGAGCATATGTTTCTTGACACTTAAGTTTAAGAGCAGTGGAGTGATAATATTGATTTCAGTTTCTGTTTTGTAGTGGGGTAAGTGTTTTTATTGTAGTATTGCTTAATATCTCTTTCCGGCTTTTTTTTCTTAGAAAATAAATCATTACATTTGTATCCACTCTGGAAAGAATAGTATCATATAATGTTTTAAACTGTTCGAATAAAACATCTTTTAATATGAGTTGGTGAACCTCTTTCAACCTCTTTCAACTCTTGACACAATTTGTCAAGTTGAATTTCATTATACTTAATTATTTTTGCATTAATTCCAGCCCATATTTGTCAATTAAACCAACAAAATCAACAATTTCCTCATTATACAATAAACCAAAAGGAAATGTGTACAATCATAATCCCTGAGGGACAATATTTAAATGGAGACACTGTCTTAAATAACTATGCTTGATTTCAAGACTTTTAAACTTAAAAAGTATTTTCTGAAACAAATGTAAAACGTCCCTTAACGAAAATCCATTATTAGATCCAGCGGCAAAATTCTCTGTATTATTAACTAGGTCAGCAGTTTGAAAAGCAAAGTTTTTTTCTAATATATTTTTAAAAATTAACATTTGTGGATTCATTATTAAATGTCAAAACTACAGTGTTCGGTAGCTCAGAAGAATGAGAAGAAACTTTTTTTTTACTAGGGAAGAAAAAGTATGTGCCATTTGTGCATAAGTTTGTTGTGCACTATTTGATGAAACAATGCCTCCAACAGTTCTGATTTTACTCTCGTTAAAGACACACACATTTGTTCCCCCACACTGTGAAGAAGTGACTGGGTGATGAAATCTAGGATTTAAAAACAGCTGTTTCAGTTCCAACAGCATGGTCAGAAGAATAAAGAGCATGCATGGAGCCAGACAATGGAAAGTAAGTCATCACGCCCCCTTTCCTTTAAAAAAACGTTCCTCTGATTGGGAAAAAGTTCAATGATCTTTGCAAGCTCACCCTTTAAGGGAGTGACATTGTTTTTGAGCTGCATAAAAATCAGATGAGTCAGCCCAGGTATACACCCCCTTTCCTTTTAAAAACTCAGTCCTCCGATTGGGTAAAAAGTTCAATGAGCTTTGTAAGCTCACGCTTTAAGGAAATTATGTTGTATTTGAGCTGCATAAAATCAGATGAGTTGGCCCAGATTTTAGGCAGTGGAAAATTGCCTAAGGAATCCATCAAACCCTCAGTCACCAATGAGAACTCAGAAATAACACAAAATGGTGCAGCATCAACCAGAAAAAACTCAGAACCAAGTAAAATCAATGCCACAGAGTAACCAAAAAATGGTTCAGAATGGTTTATTGATATAACCTAAAAGAAAAAACAAATCTAAAAACATTGAGCGCTTTTGTCTCAGAAGACAGACTTCCTCAGAATAACAAATATGCCAACACAGAGCCATTAAATAGGGAAATACAATAGATTTCAGCTGTATAGCATGACTTTGTGCCATGGGTAAAAAGATAGAGTTTAAACTGAAACAGGAAAAATGACATTTTGGTCATAGAAGAGTAAGGAGATTTGTAAAAAGATTTATTTGGAGTTATATAGCACCTACAAGAGAGAGATAAAGAGAGGGATAAAGAGAGAGATCAAAAATAATTGCCATGACATTTTGGGGAATGTTTTTGAATGGTACCAGATGGAAAAGGACTTGAAGCCACAATGAACAGTGTACAGAAAATACATGTTCTAAAAAAATACACAAACTTTTTTGGTGCAACATGACTTTATAGAGCTTTTGTACAGCATTTACAACATATTCATAGTCTAACTGATAATGTGAAAAGAAAGAAAGAGTTTGTACGGAATCCATAATGAAGAAAGAAAACTGCATTTGCATGGAACCCACAAAAACAAACTGCATCTTATGGAGTAGGAATACACTTGGAGTGTTGGGCTAGGATCATTGGATCCTAGCCAATCTTTTATTCTTGAAATGAGTATAGCAAGACTGAAGAGTAATAGTGGACTGTGGCAGACAGATAGTGCTTCTAAACTGAAATAATACCTCTCAATGTCTAAGTACAAGAACTCGGAACAAAATCAAAAATAATTGGAGAACAAGGGCCCAAAATGAGGGACAAATTTTAGATATTGCCCTTATAGATTTAGAAAATTGCTAGAGTACGAGATTTGTATTGGCATGTGTTTCTGAAGGATGTAAAGTCCGGAACTCAAATGTATATCATTATTTAATGACTTCATTGCATTATTATTAATTCTAACACTACCCTGATAGATATTTTGTGTCCTGAACCAATATTTGTGTACAAGACAGCACACAATTTAAAGCAAATTTTTAAGAGCTATGGTACCTCCACCAATAGACCTGGGAACAAATGCACCACTCCATGTGGGTTTTATAAATCATGCCTCTACATTACCACATGGAAAGAAATTACTCTTGATAACGGGCCGAACAGTAAAATTAGGTTTGCCAATGGTAATCGTGCCACCGTAGGTTTAGTCTATCTGGCAGTCTGCTCAGGATGCCACAGTCTTTATATAGCCAAAGCTGAACAAGCTTTTCACAAAAGAATACAAGAACAACTTTATGACATTGGCAAGGAGAACACAACAAATGTTTTATACAGACACAAGGTGGTTTGCAAAGGCCAGTGTATATACCAATTTGGAATACAGGAAAAAATATCCAGGGACTCCAGAGGTGGAGATTAAGGTAACCTCATATAATTTAAAGAATTAAAATGGCAATTACAATTAAATGTAACTGATCCACCTGGCTTGAATGACAAGGCATCAATTCACTCAGTATTAAAAATTAAAATGCCAAATTACTAGAAACACTCAGTACTGCATTTACATTTATTAGACATTTATTAGCAAACTACTTAGAAAAATTTTAAATGTTTTAAATTATGCAATGTTTCAGTTTTGTATTACTTATTATTCATTATTTTTATGGTGCACAAATTGTTTACATTATTTTAGGGACATGACACATCATGCTTTTCTAATACTTTATTGAAAGAGGTATATGTTTTTAAAGTTTATTTTCTTTATTTATATTAACTCCTATATAAGGCAATAACAGTGGACCATTATTTGATGTTAAGGCACGTTTATTCGGCTTTGGTTTTGTTCACTCGACCTTATATTTGCTCATTAGTTTATGAATTTATTACACTGTACCTTTAAGGAGGCCTGTATATAAAGAAGTGATTTATGTAGCCCTTTTAGATTCTGATTAATTTCCTGGTAGGAATAAATCCTGAATAAAGCATCTGGCTTTCACTACTCATTTTGTTTTTTTCATACTTGTTGGATTTAACTGCAGTCATTTTGGTCTCCCTCAGAGGTTGAGTGGGTTTTGCATTTGGTTATTGGTCTTTTACTCCATTCACTGTCCTCTTGCAGTTTTAGCCTTGCTATCCACACACTTTTTTAAACCACTACCCCATTCCTAGATACATCCCTGCATTTCTGCCAGTGCTCTATGCCAAATTATTACATAATTATCTAAGATTTAAAATTTTTCTCACTGTGTGTCCATAACAAATAACTTTTTTCAACAACTAAGTCATGTATATCTTAATTTCATGACTATACATTGCAAACATTTTCCTTATATAGTATCCACCACAATAATTGTACTGTCACACTGAGAGATGCTTCCACTTCATCCACATATTAAAACACTCTGAATCCTAACAACTGAATCCTTCAGATATATAACAACTCTTGCAAAACCTAACATATATAATCAGAAAACAGTTCCATGCTGGAAATCATATATTTCTAAGATTTAAAGATATTGTATAAGCTATTTAAAATGATACTAGCACATCTGTGCAATATGGTCTTAGTCACACAACTAAACACCAAAAATGTAGTCTAGTGCCTTAATAGTATAGCACTGTGGACTTAGCATTTTACAACTAAGAACATTTGTTTCTGTTGAAATATACAGGAGTTTTACTTGTCATGCATTAATGATGCAATAAAAAATATTTTAGGCCATTATTGCATGTTGTGCACTGAACACAAGTTCACCACAGTATCCAAAATGAAAACTGAGTACAATGCAAAATTTCAAACCAAAAGACACATGGATTAAAGCTACTGGGGCCTGTTATTGGAAGGCTCTAAATGTCTATCATCCACTAAGACTTCAGTGATCTTTTCTAAGACTGCAAAATCAAACTTATATTGTTATATTGTCCAGTATGGCACACGTCTTAATTAGACTGCCACAGCTTTAGCTGCTTGAAATCATGGTATTCTAGCCACATCCTTAACTGCTTGAAATCATGGTATTGCAGCCACAGCATGCTACAACTAAAAAAAAAAAAAACATTTTTCTTGTGAAATATTGAGGATTTTATATACATTATATATCCAATTTAAAAAAATAACCATTTCAAGCTATTAGTTGTATTCTTTGCACTTAACACAAGTCCACTTCAGTACCAAAAATGGAAATTAAGTATAATGCTAAATGTCAGACTTCAGCAATAAAGGCACATAGACTAAAGCGACTAAAATCTGTCTGTCAAAGCCAATATCTCTGCCTGTCTTTTAGATGACGTTAGACTACCTTTATGTAATAAAACAGGGTATTCAACTACAAAACACAAACTGTACAATTCTATCCTTGGTGCTTACATTGCAGGGGAAACACTAGACATCAGGCTTACTCTTACAAAGATTCAAACCATGAAACCTCCCACAATAAATATTAGTCCTGTCTCACACCACTAGACATCACGAAGTACGTAAAATATGCCTTAATACTGAGGAATAAAATAAAAGTAGAAACAGGGGGAATCAAACCCTAGGTCATAAGTTAATATTTTTCCAAATAGTAAGACAATCACTGACAATATTTATAGACTGCAGTTCATGAGTTATGAGGGAAGAGGGATAGTGCAGCTATATATATATATATATATATATATATATATATATATATATATATATATATATATATATATATATATATATATATATATATATATATATATATATATATATATATATATATATATATATATATATATATATATACCTCTCAACCTTCTAACAGAAGAAATTTGGACAAAGCCAAAAATAATAAGCGGGCAAATACTCATAATCATGGGTGGATTTTAATTACTTCTCTTATACACTAAAAAGGTTGCTAGAATAACAGATGTTACATGTGCATGCATGTACTGAAGGATATGAAGTCGAAAATTCAAATGTCTGTCATTATATAGAAACTGCAGTCCTCAGTGGTTTGCCAGAAAACAACACATTTTATGAGGAGCAGAACAAAATAGGAGAATAAAATCTAGACATACTATGAAAATCTGAACAGTTGACAGGTATGACTATAAGATGCAACAGAAGCAGCATGCTGGTAAAATCAGGGACAGTTGAGAGGGATGGGGTATGGCCATTTGGGGTGAGGGTTCTGGACAAAGTTGGGAAGAATATTGGATGACATAAGGGAGGATTTTTGAAATGTGACTCTGTGTCACTTAAGTTAATGAAGCAACAGGTGTTGTATCCCTATGAAGTTTCTGAACAATAAGAAGCATGAAACTCTAATATCTGACATTATGACTCCCTGTAATTATCCATGAGTGTGAGGCCAGGAAAAACATAAAAGGAAACATCAGGGACATTCTATCAACTCAGGGATACATAAGAAGTATGTAGTATGTTTGTATGAGTGTGTGTGTGTGTGTGTGTGTGTGTGTGTGTGTGTGTGTGTGTGTGTGTGTGTGTGTGTGTGTGTGTGTGTGTGTGTCTGTGTGTCTGTGTGTGTGTGTCTGTGTATGTGCATGTGTTTCTGTGTGCATATATGTATGACGGAGAAAATGGGGAGTCACTTCACTAATACTATGCATGGAATATGGACTGCCAATATTAACTACCACAGGAAAGTGTTGATTTGCACTAGCAATAGTTAATGGAAATTCAGAGACATGGAAATTAGTCAGCAGTGAGATCTTTCCTCGCTGTATCTAGTATGTCTCTGAATCTCAAATCACTGCATCATGTAAACACCACCTTGCTCTTAAAGCCAATACTGACATTGTTTCTGAATCCTCCAGAATATCTCAGCCTCATTTTGAGATTCCATTACAAAATTTGAAGTAATTACAAAAGGTTTTTCTACTAAAAACCTACCTGGTACTGGAGTTCTATCCACAGAGCTTCCAGTGAAATACATCTCTGAATTTGACTCAACAGTTTTAGTCACTGTAAGCATGGCATTGTAACCACTGCATGGTAAATTGAATATATATATATATATATATATATATATATATATATATATATATATATATATATATATGTATATATATATAATTTTTTTTTTTAAATATATTGGATGTTTTTCTCTAACATAATGCAAACTTAGTATGCATACAGTTGGACATTAGTTTTAATATTGCTCTAACCAGTCTTTGTACAGATGCCAAATAGCCCATCAGTGGAACACAAGCATCATGCCAAACTGTAACACCAATGGTCCCCTGAAACTCTCAATTTACTATATGTATAAGAGGGGATGTGGCAGTTCCCTGGTGGCAAATCATAATAAAAAAATGTCAGGGACTTCTAATATGGTACTTTTGTGCAAAACACACACATACTGTCCCAGTAGACCATAGACATTCTTCACCTTTCATTTTGTAGGAATCACATAAGTATAATAAACATATTTCTGTTTAATAGATACTTTCCCCTAAAATTCCATGTCAGTAATAATTCAGAATCGATCCTGCAATTGCCTTTTGATTTTCTGCACCACCATTCCTTCAAAATGTTACTCACATTCTATTTACTCTTAATACTTCATAGATAAGAAAAAAAAAAGAACATGATAGGCACCATATTTCAATTTGCTGCTGTTAGACACATACATTGATTTTCTCTCCTCCTAACAAGCCACATTAGTTTTTGACAAAATGTATTTAATGACCCAGTGCTTTTTGCACCACATGACTCATTATCCACTTTCCTACAATGACTGCTACCTTTTTTGTATTCCACTGATGTTTGATTGTGAAGAAAAGAAAGAAACAATAGCCACAATAATTTACTTTACCCTCCTTTTGCTGGGCACATATACACATGTCCACCCCACCCACCAAAGCTAACCATATCAAAGAATAGTTTGTAATGATTATGTAACTGTCTTTTGCTTCCTTTCACAGTTTACACCTCCATAAACAAACAGACAGCTACTTGTGGCAATAATCTGTCATATGTGAATACCAAAAGTGCTGAATAACAGCCACAGTAAATTCTCATCACGTGATGCTACATGGCATCCACCTACATGCTAATTTCCATGAAAACTGCATTAAATATACATGCAAGTATGTGATACAGTGGGCAGAGTGGAATGATACAGCTATCCTGAGATGTATGTAGTTTCTTGCCAATGCAACAATCTCTTTTTTTGTAATCATTCTGTTCTTGCTTTCATCCAACTATTTCCAAACAGATAACTACTTCTGTTGAAAACACATGATCATTAAAAGTGATAGAAAATAGTAGCAACAACGTATCTCAAGTTGTTGCCACACAGACCTCCCATGGCAATTGTGGAAGAGGTAAATAAAATGGCATATATATGATTGTTTTGTTGTGGGTTGTTTGTTATTGCCACTCCTGAGTTTGTCAAAAATGAAAATAAAGCAAGTTCATGGAACAGAAAATTTTCACTGAAGATTTGTACTTCTGCATTGTCCAGTAGTCTCTAAAGATATGCTTGAAGTTTGCTGGGAAAGCACTGTGATTGGTTATGGGGTACATAAAACTGGTCTATATCACTTCATCAATGTTTACTTACCCTGAATGGCTATTTATCAATATCATCATCATCATCGAACATCATATCAGTATAATCGAACAGCTCTTCATCAAATGTTCACATAAGTGAATGGTTTTCTCATGATAAGAAATCTCTTGGCCAGCATACCTACCTACACACATGCCACAGTACATCAAACCCATCAAATTGGGAGATGTGCATCCCCACACCCCCTCTACTTATGTGTGTGTGTGTGTGTGTGTGTGTGTGTGTGTGTGTGTGTGTGTGTGTGTGCGTGTGTGTGTAAACATATACATATATATATATATATATATATATATATATATATATATATATATATATAAAATGTGTATATATATATATATATATATATATATATATGTGTGTGTGTGTGTGTGTGTGTGTGTGTATAGGTTCATAGGTGTGTACTAGGCTAATGGCCCTGGAGCCTTTACAAGCCTAGCCCATAGAAGTGCCCTGGCATTGTGCTGCCCAATGTTAGTTCCCAGTGCCGCTATGAAGTAGAGCCACTGGAGTGATCCCCGGGGTGAGCTTTCTATTACCCATCCATTCATCAAGAATTCTCTTGAAGAGGGACAGCAAGGTGCTCTGCTTGACATGTATCTGAGATCATACTACAGTGAGGGAAAGGGCAAATTTTTGTATGTTTGCTGGCTGACTTCTTTCCCTGAGGAAAACATTTGCCGATGTGAATGTTCGATGAAGGGCTGTTTGATGATGTCAGTTGAATACATAGCCATTTGATGTAAGTAAACTTGAATGAAGTGATATAGATCCACATAAAACATACACAGTGGTCAGCATCTGTACATTATTGTACATTATTTCTGTCAAATGCTGATAGAATTTGAGAATACTTTATAGGTAATGAGACATGCCCTACATATGTATACAGTACGTATCTACAAAATGATGCTGTGGCTTGATAGCCTTGAAGCATGCTTCGGCATGGATCACTCAGCATAATAATGATGTTGATATCCTGTGCATTTTCATTAAGTTTGCAGTATGCATTCCTGATGATTATTCTCTTAGCATTACACTAAAGTATAACATTTGTAACTCGGAACCCTTTCCTCTTCATATATGCTAATGCTCAACACTTAATGGGGTGCAGATTACAATATAAGTACATATACTGTGCAGAGAAATACTAGCGTATCAAAAAAAAAAAAAAAAAAACTTTTTCTAAGCTTGTTTCCTGCCCCAAGCCTTTCTGTGTTCGAGGGAAGCCTTCTAGCTTAATTTTGTTTCTTTGAACTAGCCAGTTTTTTCTTTCAGTATTTGTTCAGAACTTATTGTAAGCACTAAATAAGCTACAAATTACTACAGCACTCAACTTTCCTCACTGTCTAGAGGAAAACAGTTTCTAGTACTTAACAAATAAGCACCTATCCAGGCATGTCTAAGGATCAGCCCCCGGTGTTTTCTGCTGTCTACCTGATGAATCTGGGCATCTTGGGGCAATGCAGTAATTGCCTCATGTCCACAGACAACCCTCTCCTCCTACCACCCAACACTACAACCTGTGAGAGATGCACTTATATAGCCAAACTGGAAGCAAAGCTCTCTTCACCCAAGACTGGACTAGACAGTCAAGAGGAGAAGGTAAACACTTGTACCACACCACACTCAGCATATAGTCCCTCAAAAACTACACCACCAAAACACACACATAGAAACATGAAACACGCACCTACATTCACGGAGGCTCTCAGTAAAAATCTGCCCAAGCAACAGGGACCTCCAAAGCAGAAACACAAGCAACCTCCACCCCCCAACATAACCCAAATGACACATAGCCCACAAACTCAGTGTGCCACTCAACCACAGCCCATAAGGCATAACAACGTACCCAACACTCTAGCCATAGGTGACTCTATAGTCAGGCACACTGATGTTCCACTCACCAGGCTAAACAAGGAGAAAGTTACTGTCAGCTGCTTGTCGGGTGCCAGGATCCGCCACATAATGCATGCACTCAGGTCACTCCACAACAAGTACAAATATGACTATGTCATTGTCCATGTTGGTGTGAATGACCTGAGATGAACCTCCTTGGACTACATGAAAAGGGACATGGAAGAGCTGTCTGATCTTGTAGCCCAGGCAGGTATGACCCTAGCCCTGAATAGCATCCTGCCATCACACAGAATGATACCACAGTACAAGGACAAAATGATTGACTTCAACAGTTGGCTAAGCTTCTGGTGTCATTCTAAGGGGATCCAGTATCTGTCTGCCTGGGATGACATGATCGACAAGCCACAATGCTTTGCCAGAGATGGCCTGCACCTGTCGCCCCTGGGATTCCGGATACTGGCTAAGGCTCTAGCCACCCCATAGTGCCTTTTTTAGGCAAGGTTCAAATGACAAATTCACCACCCTAACAGGTACAGGCAAGAAGAATCTGAGGGTATTGCTACTCAATGCTAGAAGTCTAAACCTCAAAATGCACTCTCTCGAGGCACTCCTTAAAATGGAGAACATCGACATCTGTGCAGTGACAGAGACCTGGTTCATGGCTCCAGAGAGTACCCCTGCATTACCAGGCTATAATTCATACCAGAAAATGAAACAATGAAGCCAGTAAACACTTTTATTTCTCTTCTCTAGCACCTCGGCCGCACTCAGCCTTCAAGGACTCCTTGAAGGCTGAGTGTGGCCGAGGCGCTAGAGAAGAGAAATAAAAGTTGTTACTGGCTTCGTTGTTTCATTTTGTGGTGTAGCAATTTGGGTCCTGCAGTTGTTCATTAGTTATAATTCATACCACACCTTTCGGCCACCTAACCTGGACCAAAACACTAAAGGCGGAGGCATGTCCATATTCATTAAGGATATCCACACCTCCAGGCTAGTTGCTCAGCATAATGCATCCAAGATTATCCAAGTGCAACTAACTCTGGGCAAGACCACAATCCAAATTGTAGCTTGCTACAGATCCCCCACCATGCCCCAGGATTCCAACTCCTCATTTCTTAATACACTGGAAAATATTAGGGTACAACCTAACACCCTAATAATGGGCAATTTCAACTACCCTATCATTAACTGGGAAAACTACTCATGTACCAACTCCTGTGCTCAACGTTTTTTGGAATTCATAAATTCCAATGCCATGGATCAACTTATCCACACCCCCACCAGGGGCAGCAATATCCTAGACCTGGTTATTACCAACATGGGCAACCGGTGCTCCACACCAGAGGTCAATTCCTCATTGGTCAGATCCGACCATAAGCTAATCACCCTAGACATCTACATCCCTCCCCCACCCCCCATTAGGGAAACTACAGTAAAAAATTTCTCCAAAGCCAACTTCACACTTCTTAAGACAGAAGTGGCAAACTTCACGACACCCATGCTGACGGACAATAGAGGTATAACTGCTGAATCCTACACAAATGCACTTTATAAGCACTTACATGAGTGCATGGATCATGCAATCCCTAACAGAACCAAGATGCTATCCTCCAAAAAAAGGAAGCCAATCTGGTGGTCCCCTGCCATAAACAAACTCTACAACAGAAGAAAGAAACTGTTGCAAAAAAGAGTAAAATCCCATGATTGGAGAAACTCCCTGGTCAGCCTCAGTAAGAAGCTGAGATCCCTCATAAAATCCTCCAAAGCTAGTTATGAAAACAAAATCACCACTGAATCTAAAGACAACCACAAAGCATTCTATAGCTATGTCAAGAATCTCAATGGCAACACTCAGATCTGCTCTGAGTTACAGCACAATGGCACTAAATATACAGAACCAACGGATATTGCCAACATCATGGCAGATAGGTTCAGTGCTAACTTTACCCCTCTGTCATCCCCTAAAGGGCCCATCTCTATACCAGAAGAATGCAAAGTTCCTGTAATCATGGCAGCACAGGTAAAAAACACACTATCCAAAGCCAAGAACACAGCATCCATGGGACCTGACGACATCCCAGGCTGTGTTCTACATGAACTACAGAACGAACTGGCACTCCACCTAAGTACCATGTTCAATCATAGCCTCACCTCAGGCTATGTGCCCACTGAATGGCACACAGTGACAGTTATCCCACTCCACAAAGGGGGAGCCACCACAGACCCCAGAAACTACCGCCCCATTAGCCTAACAAGCCTGGTCTGCAAGCCTATGGAGCGTATCATCATGGAACTTATAAACAATGACATTGGTAATCTCCAAACTCAGGACCCCACCCAGTTCGGGTTTGTAAAAGACAGATCATGTCTCCTAAACCTGATAGACTTCTTTGAAGAAGTCACTAAAGTCATAGGTGAGGGTAAGGTGGTTCACACCTATCTAGATCTCGCCAAGGCTTTTGACACCATCCCCCACTCTGGAATTATAGATAAACTCACTAAACTAGGTATAAATCCCTATGTCACAAGATGGGTTGCCAACTGGTTCACTGACAGAACCCACACTGTGAAAGTAGCAGACTCCAAATCCAGCTTCAGATTAGTGACAAGTGGAGTACCACCAGGTTCAGTCCTGGGTCCTCTCCTGTTTGGTATCTACTTCTCTGAAGTACAGGCCAACACAGAAGGTCTTTGGCTAATGAAGTTCGCAGATGACTGCAAACTAGGAGCCATAATCAAAACTCCAAAAGGTGTGGACATCCTACAAAAGGGCCTTGCTGAGACAGATGCCTGGTGTCAAAGCCATGGCCTCAAGCTTAATGCCAAAAAGTGCATTGTCATTCCTTTTGGTAAAAACTCAGTACCCATAAACTACCACATAGGTGGTAGTCTACTTAACACCGAAAGTGTGATAAGAGACCTTGGGACACAGGTGGACAGTAGTCTCTCCTTTGATAATCACATCGCTACAGTAGTTAGGAAATCCTTCTATGTGGCACACCTCATCATAAAAGATTTCTCATCCAGGAAAAAAGAGATCATTGTTCCCCTCTACTCGTCACTCATTAGACCCATTATAGAGTACAATGCCCCTTTTGGTATGTACCTCAAAAGACATCTACAACAACTGGAAAGGCCACAGAAATACCTCACAAAGAGGATTATCGGCCTCAAAGAGATGCCCTATGCAGACCATTTAAAAAAACTGCAGCTTTACTTCATTGCATATTGCCTACTCAGAGGCGATCACTGCCGAACACACAAAGCTATGTCAGACCCAGAGCTTTTAGACATGCTCCACTTAAAGAAATCCCAATCCCTACGAGCTACATGCTCTAGGGACCTAAACCTTGTCACCACAATAAACAGAACATGCTGGAGGGATAGATTCCTGTCCCAGAGACTTCCCATACTCTGGAACAAACTACCTATCTATATCAAACAAAGCTCCTCATTAGCACTGTTCAAGAAATATCTTGATGATTGGATGGGAGATAGGAAATTCACCCTGGGGATCACTTCTGTGGCTCTACTCAACAGTGGTACAGGAAAATAATTTTCTTGGGTGGCGAAAGCCAGGGTACCATTGGCTAGGCTTATATAGGCCCTAGGGCCAATAGCCTAGTACCTACCTATGAACCTATGTGGATGACCATTACTTGGTGGTATGAAGGAATGTCATGTACTATGTGATGCCAGTGAAGACTGCAGCCAATATTCTTTACATGGATAACTGGGATACTCCTAGTAGATCATCTACATGCCAATGGAATGTAACTATGGCCAAGATATGGTAGGCCTCTGCAGCCTCACTGTTTCGAGTGAGTCAAGTCAGCTATGCTATCTACCTAGAATCAGGTTCACATAGCAGTTGTCATAGGATTTCCCTGCCTCTAAGAATTATTAAAGTATGTAATGCTCAGTCTTGTAACTGTCACAATAAAATGCCACCAACAATGTAGTTTCTGGGTGTGTGACACAAGCATCACCAAATTGGTGATGTCTACCACTACAATTTATATATAAAGTACACCCATGCGCATACTGTCACAGTGTATTGCAGCAACTATAAGCATCCATTACACGTTATCATGATATCACTCTAATCATTTTACATTCAGTTATTCAGGTGCAACAGAATATCACCTTCATTTCAATTACATTATTTTACAATCACTGTATTTCACTTTTTGTACTTAGTATTTTGTATCCATGGAAAATGCACTGATTTCTTCACAATGTTAATCTTCATGAATCAGCTGTGTTGTATGATTTAATGGACAACCAAAATCCAAATGGAATAAACTTCACAAGAGTCTTCAAAAAGCACATAAAATGCACAGATTTCTTCTAGTGCCTCAGTGTAAAACACCTTCACCGAGGCGCTAGAATAAATCTGTGCTTTTTATGTGCTTTTTGAAGACTCTTGTGAAGTTTATTCCATTCGGATTTTGGTTGTCCATTATTCATGAGACTTTCAGTGGTTGTGGTATACTGTGTTGTATAATTTGTCTAATGGAAAATGCCGTGTTATGTTTTATTACATTCCACTGTGCCAAAATGTGCAGTCATTTTTAATTTATCTTAAGGTTTTCACTGTTGCGGTAGTAAATAGGAAAAAAAAATAACTTCAGTGTGAATCTATGCAGAAGTAACCATGCTCAAGGCTAGACTATTTTCACAGAAACACTGTTTTTATTTTCTGTAGGGGCAAATCTACCAACTTCACAAAATCAAGGGACTGAAATACATTTCTAGCAATCCTCTGTCAGTGGTACTCTGAGTTCAATGAACTGTATTATTTTAGCAAAGGCAGCCTAATAAGTTTTTTATTCATAAATCTGAGTCTCTGAGTGCAGGAGATGACGTTTAGGATGTGCAACTAAGTGGCATGGGATGCAGTTTACAAATGGCATTAGGGGGCTCACTGCTTGTCATTTCATGCATATTTGGTAGATCACAGAGCTCTGTATCAGTGATATTATGTTTACAAGTGGTTAACTCATTCAAGACTATAGCACCTTTTTGTACATTTCCATTCAACACCCATAGCTCCTTATGATGTCCAGACCTTTCTTGGGTTTGAGTTTTTAACAAAGTGACTTACCAGCTTATAACAGGCAGAAATGGAAAGGGCAAGGATTTGTTAATAAAAATGACATTAAGATTGGTAATCTAGGATGTCCTGCAGTAGAACAACATTGATTATATTATGCATTTTAAGATGATTTTTCAGACAATGCTCTGGAATGCAACGATGTGTGTAGGCTATAAGGGGTGCAATATTCCACATTACATAGGTGTGTGTAGGCTGTAAGCGGTGCAACACTCCACATTACATAGGTGGGTGCAGGCTATAAGAGGTGCAACACTCCACATTACATAGGTGAGTGCAGGCTGTAAGAGATGTGACATTCCACGTTACATAGATATGTGCAGGGTATAAGAGGTGTGACATTCCACATTACATAGGTGTGTGCAGGCTGCAAGAGGTGTGACATTTCACATTACATAGATGCTAGCATGTCAGAACTTGCTCTGCTGCAGAAATTATTCTTAGTTGTGAGGTCATGTGTGGGACAAAAGGTTAGACTTTTATTCTACAACCATTTTCAAATTTTCTAAGTCTTTGTAGCATTTGTAGAGATCAAGAGGATAGAGGCTAAGTCCCTACATGGGGTGAGTGGTGCAGGGCAAAACAATTGCAACATTTTACAAACTTCTGTTGCTTTTTTAATTAAATTTATAGTGTTGTTTAAGTTAACATTTTAATTGTAATGTTTCAGATTTTGACTAAGGGATGGATAATACTTCATAACAGATAAAGAAACAAGTCTGTCGGGCAAACGTGCTGTTGGCAATCATTTTACAGGTATTATAAAAGTAAGAATATGTTTATCTGAATTGCTATCCATAATGAGTCTGTATAGCTTGATAGACTTTATAACTACACTAGCTTCTTTTTATGTTAATATAAATACTGAAACCTGTCTCTTGGGAAGAGAAGGAAGGAAGTGATTAATATGAGAATGAGCTATATAGAGTTTATTAAAATGCATTCTGTGTGACTGGGCATGGCTATATTAATTTATTTATTTATTGACATTTGACTACCTGGAAAGTCTGATGGGGCAGAACCCATTTTCAGCAGAGGCCATCAGAGAAAAGCAAATTATTGCAAAACATTTTAAAAATAATAATTTTACAATCTTCAAAAATAAAACAAAAACATATGCAGTTTAAATAACTATGGCAAATTAGATAATATAAAATATTGGTTAAGGTATATGATAATCATTTAATATTTATAGAAATTTTAAACAGTTTGTAGAGAAATTAAAGGTAAGTTAAAGGTAAATTAAGGAAAAAATATATATTGGTAACAAAGCTGAAAATCCCAATAAAAAGTGTACGTTTCTTTCATCTTCTTCCCACTCTTGTGCTGTCACCTTTAACATGTAGAATATAGTGCCAGTCATAATTTGCAGTTATCTATCTTACAAAATATGAAATAATTGAATTGCACCTCAGTATTACCAAAAACATTAAAAGCAATTTCATCTGAAATTGAATGAGGAAGACAAAACTTACACTTTTCTTAAGTACGGCCTATGTAGGCATGCGATTAATTTGTCAGTAGTGGTGCTAAGAAGTGAGACATAAGCATGCGGCTCTTCTTTGCATAAGTCACTTTTACAAAGCCTTTAATTTGATGAGTCAGGCAGGGAAAAGGGAAGGAGACTACCCTCATGTTTGCTGCTTTGCAAATTAAGTGTACTCACATCCTTATGATACCCAGCTAAGGCAGCACCACAGTCATCTGCAGTTTATCTGGTTCATTCCTCAAGAGACTTTTTTCTTTTAATTGCTTACTGCCTAGGAAAGGTTGTAATCAGTTGACATAAGCAGCATATGTTTTCACATACTCGTGTATCCCCTTAGATACTTCTCCTCAACAATGCCATATGAATTTGAACATTTACAGTTTTTGTTGCATCTCAATAAATTCTAATGCCACATCAGTGGAAAAGAAGATGTAAAATATAACCTGTCTCTTCTGACTTAATGTGCTCACTGGTAAAATAAAGGCTGCAGATGAGGTACTAAAGTGTGGTTCTGATACATTCTATATTCTTTTTCTTGTTTTAGGAGATATAAAAATAAACTTTTTTTGTTAGTCTTTTCCTGCTTATGTGCCTAGCCAAATTGAATGTTTTCATATTAAATACTGGAATAGTGGCAATTTAACACCTAGGATCTGAAGCTGGTGCATCTATCATTTTCAGATATCAGAGAAAAATATAGCATTTTTGCACCTTTTGTGCACATGATAATACTTTATACATGGACAAAACAATGATAATGATATCTCAGGAAAATTAAGGTTGAACCTGTCTTGTGAGCAGAAGCGACTATAAGAAATCTATTGTATTGAACTGTGATAGGTATATATGTATACAGATAGATAGATTGATATTAATCCACCCATCCATAAATATAAATATAAATGTAAACATAACTATGTAAATTCACTATCTGTAATAGATTAAAAAAATGCATTGCTGTAAGTTTAGGAGTTCGACTCTACTGAACAAAGTAGAATAAGAAAGATGATTCATTTGAATCCTGTACTACAACGACACACACACACATGCGCGCACGCGCACACACACACACACACACACACACACACACACACACACACACACACACACACACACACACACACACACACACACACACACACACACACATGCGCATACTGTTCATGGTGGCCATATACACCAAACATGTATACATACACATGTGCACGTATTTTCTGTAGAATGGAAATACAATGGATACTTGCTATTTATTTGCTGTTGTTTACCAGGAAAAGTCTGACAGGCTAGGATACCCTTTTTCAGTGGAGGCCTGAGGAGAAAACTCCAGTCATATCAGAATTAGAAAGCATAGCATATAGTATGCATAACTGTGACTTGAACAATATATTCAAGTGAACTACAAGGCAATTTTTCTTTTTACATTATATACATTATGTTATACAGTCCTTATACTTTGGCCAGTGGATTAATATAGCAATAACTGGTGACGTCAGTGTGGTATATTGAAGATTTACCCATGGTTGGTGTGGTTTAATTACGAGGGTGAAGCCCGAGTAATTAAATAATGTCAGCCGTGGGTAAATTTCAATATACCATAACCATGGAGTTGGTTATTGCTATTATACAATTACATTATTTAAGAAAAAAAATACTTTTCTTGTACAATGGCACATTACTGTTCTTTAGAGGCTGGTGGTATATTGCTGCCTTGTTTTGATGTACTGCACATGCATATGGGACTTACTTATGCAGTACATGAATGCTGTGAAGAGGTAACAATGGAGACAGGAAGAGCTCCATTGCTTCTTCTTCTTTGTTATAATCAAAAAAAAAAAAAAGAGAAGAACCTGGGAGACTTTTTATGTTAGGCAGAGTCAGGACAGACAAAATAAAAGGGTAATCAGGTAAGTTTTGTAGAACATACCTGATTAGCCTTTTACTTCTGTCTGTGCCATCTCCCGAATGTAAAATGTCTTCTGTTTTCATTTTGTATTAAAAAAAAAAAAGTAAAAAAAAAAAAGGTAGTTTCCATAGATAAGAACGTTATTTTTGAACCACAAGTCAAGTATTGCATGCATTAGAAAAATATTTTGATTCAGTAGTGAGACAATATTATACATTTAATGTAGTAGAAGGAGTGATTAATTGAAGCTGTGGCTACCTTTAGTGGAAATTGTTAAATATAACTTTGAAAAATAAATAGGGCTAGTGAGTTCGTAGGCTTATTCCCTGAAGTAGAGTCTATGGATAACAGGTATACATAACGGTGGGTGGAGATTATCCCGATGGCAAGTAGCACTGGCAAATCCATACTGTTGTGAGGTCTTTTATTTAGCTGAGATTTAAACTTACATAGGGTTTTTGCTTGTTTTATCATTACTGAAGTAATATTCCAGAACTTAATATCTGTTCTGCAGAAGATGGCTTTGACATGGTTATTAAGAGGTTTGTGATTTATCGCTAGGGACTGGACCTTGGAATATAGGTTTTTATCAGGGGTATACCATTGGATAAGGGTAGCAATAGATGGGATTATTGTTGACTGATACAGCACATTATAGGCTGCTTTTGACTGTGCATAGGCAAGTAGGTTTGGGAGTTCAAGAAGTGTTAGCTTCTTAAGTGCCATGATGACATCAAAAGCTGGCTTCTTTAGCAAGTTTTGCAATTTTATTGTAGCTTTGTTCTAGCTTACACTCTTAGCCTGACTGTAGATTACTAGCAATTATATATGCATATAGTACACTATGAGTGGAAAGGTAATCCGCTGTGGCGACCCCTAACCGGGAAAAAGCCGAAAGAAGTAGATAGACACTAAGGAGAAGTAGTTGCTGTAGTTATTTGGCTGGTTTTAATTATGTATAGTTTAACATTATATAGTAGGTCAATTTTGATTAATCTTTTCTGCAATGTATTGAATTTGTTACTTAAATGTTAATTCTTTATCAATTTATGACAATGTTTTACTATGCCTGTTTTTATTTTGTTGTGAAATGTATGGCTATTTTGGGTATTTTTGAGGACTGTGGCTAGAGATGAATTTCAGGATTTAGGAGTAGGTGAGAGTGATGCAGCTAAGCTTCTATGGATCTAATGTTATACTTTGCAGCTCTGTGCAAGTTTGGACTGAGAAAATGACAGAGGAGCAATCAACATATTCAACAATGTTGTCATGTTTCACTACTTTCATGTTATTAATAAATGTGATAAACGAGAGAAGATCTAAGATGTGGGTCTATATTAGATGCTCGACCATCCAAAACGGCGAACACCTAATGAGCAACACATATACGCTGAAGGACAAAAAGAGCAAAGGAACTAAATGTCAAAAACGAGAATGCCAAACTAATTCCTGTGGCCAGCACGGTGATTGTGGGGAAGAGGAAATATATCCTTTTCCCCACTGTAGTGTGATCTTGGAGTTGGTATATAAGTGGGAGGGGGTGCAGGGGGGCTTGCCCCCTGCAAAAGTGTGATTAATGAAGTTTGTTTGCGAGTGTTTTACTTACTGGTGTGGCACTGTTGTAGTTTAAAGTGCATTCGGTATTACGGTTTTCGACATTTAGGTCCTTCGCTCTTTTCGTATTTCGGCATATATGTGTTGCTCATTAGGTGTTCGCCGTTTTGGACATTCAGTTTTCTGATATAGACCCTAAGATGTTGCCTTGGGTAATAGCTACTTCCACTGGCTGGTAAGTAAAAAACAAAAAAACTGTTCTGTCATGTCACGCATTGAGTAGTAGGAGTAATTCTGCTGTTGAATCATGCAAGTGAAGAGGTACCAAGGCCTAGAGTGGAGAGCCTGTTTAATAGAAGCTTCTGGGACACTGTATAAGCCTTTGGAAAGATCAAGGAAATCAATAGAGATAAGTCGTTTTTTAGGTGTTGGTTAACTTAGTCAGGGAAAGATAGCAGAGAAGTCTCTGTGCTACTTTGTGATCTGAAACCATGTTGTTAGGTAGATATGAAATTATTATTTTTATTTTATTTTGTATGTTAACAAGGGTTTGACAGCTCTGTACTGCCCACAGTTGTGGAAGTCCCCTTTGTTTTTGTACACTGGCACAAGTACTCTTAATCTCCAGTCATCTGGGATACACCTCTCTCTCTGTACACTGCTGTGAGTAATCTCAGGAGCCAATTATTCCCTATCTCACCCACCATCTTCATCATATCTGCTGTCACCTGATTTGAGCCTGCTGCTTTCCCCAACTTCATTTTCCTTAGTGCTGTTCTTACTTCTTCTATGGTGGACTCCTCCTCTCCTCTCATTGTAGGCTGTCTCTGAGGCATATAGCTTCTGTGGGTCTTTCTTCATTTTAGAAACTGCTGGAAGTACACCTTCCATCTGCTTTTGATATATTGTGGAATGGTAAGCAGGATGCTGCTAGCAGCCCTTATGAAGGGTGCCTGACTATGTTCTTTATCTTTCTGTCTTTGCTTTGCAACCTAATACATTATTTGTGCCATCTACTGGATGGTGCACTGGTGCAGTCATTTGCATTGTCGCCTCATAGCAAGAGGTTCTCTGGTTTGATTCTCAGCTGGGGTGCCTTCTGTACAGAGTCTACATGTCCTCCCTACATTCGTGTTGGTTTCCTCTGGGTGCTCCAGTTTCCTCCCATGTTACAAAGACATGCATCTGGAGCATTTCTCCCCAGGCCTCTGCTGAAAATTGGCTTGTTCCTTCTAGGTTGGGAACTGCTGATTGAGGGCTCAGTGTCTGTTATTCTAAAAGTGTATTAATTCTGGTTTAAGCATTTGGGCTTTTAGGCCATTTATTTTACATTAAGAGGGTACGTGGTCTGCACTCTTGTGGGAGGAGAGGCTGGACTCTGCCCTTCTGAGCTGGGAATTTCTGGTTAAAGGCTTATAGTGCATGCATATCTGAACTGCTTCTTACTGAAGTTGGTGCGCCTTGTTTGCTGTGGCATAGACTGGATTTGGGCCTGCTGGATCTAGCTTTGTTTGTGTAACTTGAGCACTAATCCAGGCATTCTCTAAAGTATTCAATTGTATTTATTACTGCTTGGTAGTAACTTGATTAAAGTGTAGCTATCATTCTAAGTATTTTGGATTAAGCACTTGGGCTTCAGACCAGTTGTTTTACATTAGGAAGGTTTGTGGCATGCACTGTGGTGGCAGGACAGGTAGCTTTCATCCTTCTAAGTTGGGAACTGCTGATTGAGAGCCCAGTGTCTGTTATTCTTAAAGTGTATTAGTTCTGGTTTAAGCACTTGGGCTTCAGGCCAGTTATTTTACATTAAGGTTTGTGGTCTGCACTCTTGCAGGAGGAGAGGCTGGACTCTGCCCTTCTGAGCTGGGAATTTCTGGTTAAAGGCTTATAGTGCCTGCATATTTGAACTGTTTCTTACTGAAATTGGTACACCTTGTTTGCTGTAGCATAGACTAGATGCAGGCCTGCTGAATCTAGCTTTATTTGTATGCTTGTTGTTTGTTTGCTTGTTATTTCCCTGAAACGCTAATTCCGCCTAAAATGCGGCTTTTCAATGCTTCTGTGGATCCCTAGTGATATCTGCATTGCTTACTGTACTTATTTCCTTGTTTCACTTGAAAGAAAGTTACTGTTTGTCATTTTTGCATTTAAGTTACCAGTAACACATTGCACTTAAGTTACCTGTCACTTGCTCACTAAAGCAATTATATGTCAGCACTAAAAATTAAAAGCACTACACCATCACGCCTCACTGGCCCTTGTTTTCAATTATAAAGGAATTCCCAATATTATTCTAGCATGTCCAAAGGTCAGTTGTCAATCTCCTCTCTGGTCCAGCTGGTGAATCTGGGAATCTTGAGGCAATGTTACAACTGCCTCATGTACACAGACAACCCTCTCCTCCTCCCAACAAATTCCAACACAGTAATGCGAATAGCGCGCTGCGCTAATGCGTCCGTCTCTAGTGTCATAACATCATTAGGTAGGGGTTTGAATCCAGCAGGTGGCAAGTGTGTGTGAAGGGGGGTAAGTGTGTGTGTATGAAAGAAACATCCCTTCAGGGGGGAGGGTGGCCTAATGGTTAAGGTGTTTGCCCTACAAACACAAGGTGCAGGGTTTGAGTCTCACAAGGGATAATTGGCTAGGCTTAAAATGGCTCGCAAGGGCAGTTAGCTTAGTACTAACCTATGAACCTATGAACCTATGAACCTATGTGAGAGATGTAACCATATAGCCAAACTGGAGGCTAAGCTCTCTCAACTCAGTACTGGCATAACCAGTCAGGAGGAGAAGGAAACCACACTCACTACAATTCCAGTCTCACATAGACCTACCACGACAGCAAACCAAACACATAATCACACAAAAACATACTTGGAGGCTCTAAATAAAGATCTGCCTAAGCAGCAGAGACCTCCAAAGCAGACGCCCAAGCAACCGCTACCCCAAAACAAAACACGTGCAACACATATCTCACAAAGCCAGTGTGCCGAACAGTCACAGCCCTTAAGACTAAACAACATACCTGATACACTTGTAATAGGTGACTCTATCACCAGGCACATTGATGTCCCGCTCACCAGGCTGAACAAGGAGAGGGTCATGGTGAACAGCCTGTCGGGCGCTAGGATCCGCCACATAACACAAGCACTCAGGTCACTCCAAGGCAAGTACAAATATGACTCAGTCATTGTCTATGCTGGTGTGAATGACCTGAGACGTACCTCCCTGGACTACATGAAAAGAGACATAGAGGAGGTCTCTGAGCATGCAGACCAGGCCGGTATGACCCTGACCTTGAGTAGCATCTTACCCTCACCAAGAATGATGCCACAATATGAAGACAAGATGATCAATTTCAACAATTGGCTTAAGTACTGGTGTCATTCAAAGGGGGTCCAATGCCTGTCAGCTTGGGATGATATGCTCGACAAGCCACGATGCTTCGCTAGGGATGGCTTGCACCTGTCACCCCTGGGCTTTCAGATATTGGCAAAGGCTCTTGCTACACCCATAGTGCCTTTTTTAGGCAAGGCTCAAAAGACAAACCCACCTCCATAGGTATAACAAGGGATAAGAAACTAAGAGTAATGCTACTCAACGCCAGAAGTTTAAACCTCAAGATGCACACACTTGAAACTCTCCTTAGCATGGAGAACATCGATATCTGTGCAGTAACAGAAACCTAGTTCAGGGCTCCCGAGAGCACCCCAGCACTACCAGGTTATACCTCATACCATGTTTTTCGGCCCCAAAACTTGGACCGAACCACAAAAGGAGGGGGAGTATCGATATTCATCAAAGATTCCCACACCTCCAGGTTGGTGGCAAAGCACGAAGCATCAGAGACTATCCATGTGCAACTAACAGTGGGTAAAACTGCCTTCCAGTTTATAGCCTGCTACAGACCACCCTCCCAAACCCAGGAACCCCACTCGGCCTTCCTGAAAACACTGGAAAATATGAAGGTCTCTCCAAACACCATTATATTGGGTGACTTCAACTACCCAAACATAGACTGGGAGCATTACTCTAGCTCCAACACCCTAGCCCAAAGGTTCATAGAATTTATAAACTCAAATGCTATGGAACAACTTGTTACCACTCCCACAAGAGGGGAAAACATACTGGAGGTGATCATCACCAACATGCGGACTCTATGCTCCAGACCAGAAGTATATCCCTCACTGGTAAGATCAGACAATAAACTAATCTCACTGGATATTCACATCCCGACCCCACCCCCTGCCCAGAAAACCACAGTGAAAAACTTCTCTAAAGCAAATTTCACACTCCTCAAAACTGAGGTATAATCGCATTCTATGAACACCTTCAGGAATGCATGGATCATGCAATCCCAAATAAAACCAAGACCCAATTCTCCAAAGGCAGATATCCTGTCTGGTGGAGCCCAGCCATAAACAAACTATACAATAGAAGGAGGAAGCTACTAAATGATAGAGCAAAATCCCAAAAAGGGAAGGCATCACTGATCAGTATTAGAAAAAAACTACGGGCACTCATAAAATTGTCTAAGGCCAGCTTCGAGAGAAAAATTGCACAGGACACTAAGGATAATCACAAGGCTTTCTTTAGTTATGTTAGGAACCTGGGTGGTAATTCCCAGATATGCTCAGAATTAGTCCAAAATGACAAAAAATACACCGAACCCACAGACATTGCCAACATCCTAGCTGACAGGTTCAGCACAAACTTCTCCCCCCCTCCTCAACAAAAGGGCAAATATCTATCCCAGCAGAGTGCTGCCCTCCTGACATCTCAGATGCTCAGGTAAGAGCCACCCTCTCCAAAGCAAAAAACACAGCATCAATGGGACCAGATGGTGTCCCGGGCTGTGTCCTACATGAACTCCAAGAAGAGCTAAACCCAAACATAAAACTACTGTTCAATCTCAGCCTTACTACAGGATATGTGCCCAAAGAGTGGCATACAGCAACAGTGGTCCCTCTCCATAAAGATGGTGCCTCAACGGATCCTGGAAACTATCACCCCATAAGCCTGACTAGCTTGGTCTGCAAAGCTATGGAAAGGATCATCATGGACCTCATAAATAAAGATATTGGGGACCTACAGACACTGGATCCTACCCAGTTCGGCTTTGTTAAGGGCAGATCCTGCTGCCTCTTAAACCTGGTTGATTTCTTTGAAACAGTCACCAAGGCCATTGACGAGGAGAAGGTGGTCCACACAGCCTACCTGGACCTCGCAAAAGCCTTCAATACAATACCCCACTTGGGCATTATAGATAAGCTCACCAGCTTAAATATAAACTCCTATGTCACTAGATGGATTGCAAACTGGCTCAAGGACAGAACCCACATGGTTAGAATTGCTGGAGCCATGTCAGACTCCAAACCAGTTACAAGTGGTGTCCCACAAGGCTCAGTCCTGGGATCTCTCTTGGTCGGTATATATTTCTCGGAGGTACAGGCCAACACGGAAGGACTGTGGCTGACCAAGTTCGCAGATGACTGCAAACTGGGCGCCATAATCGGCTCTCCAGCCAACACAAGCATCCTCCAAAAGGGCCTCATAAAAACAGACAACTGGTGCCAGAGCCATGGCCTCAAGCTAAATGCCAAAAAGTGTATAGTCATCCCGTTTGGCAAAAACAAAGTTCCCACAAATTACCGCATAGGTGGTAACCCATTAAGTACAGAAGAAGTAATTAGGGACCTGGGGACCCAAGTTGATAGAAATCTCTCATTTGACAACCACGTGGCCAAAGTGGTTAGAAAAACATTTTATATAGCCCACCTAATCATGAAGGGATTCACATCTAGATCAGGGGAGGTCATCGTGTCTCTTTACTCATCCCTCATCAGGCCCATAATTGAGTACAATGCCCCTTTTGGGATGTACCTTACCAGACACCTGCAGCAACTGGAAAGACCCCAAAAGTACCTCACCAAGAGGATCAAAGGGCTCAAACAGATGCCATATGCTGCCCAGTTAAAGAAACTCCAGCTCTACTCAGTGGCATACCACCTGTTCAGAGGTGATCTGTGCCTGACGTATAAAGCCATGTCCAACCCAGAATTAATGGACATGCTGCACCTCAGAAAATCCAAATCCCATTGAGCTACGCACTCGAGAAACTTGAACCTCAGCACTGAAATAAACAGGACATGCTGGAGGGACAGATTCATAACCCAGAGGCTCCCTTGACTCTGGAATAAAATCCCAGTCCAGGTTAGGCAGAGTCCCTCATTGACTCTCTTCAAGAGGAATCTTGATGAGTGGATGGGAGATCGTAGGTTTACCCCGGGTATCACTTCTGTGTCACTGTTAGAAAGAGGCACAGTATACTAACCTCTAAAAAGGGCATAGCAAAATAAATTTAAAATGGGTGGCAAAAGCCAAACACATTCTGGCTAGGCTTATAAATGCCCTAGGGCAGATAGCCTAGTATGAACCTATGAACCTATGAACCAAGTCGGACTTTCCCAGTTAACATGTATTAAATAAATAAATATTCAGTCATTCTCTGTTATAGTGCCTTTGTTGCCTTGTTCTTTGGTATTACTACTCCTTTTCCTTCATCAGATCCAAATACAATACATTTACATGGTTTTATAATGAAACTATGTTCCAATTAAATAGTTAATGAAATCACATGTTATAGAAACCCCCAGTGAAATTGTCCAAGATTTTGTAATTTCTATTACGTCTTTGACACATTTTCTTGAATTTACTTACAATTTACAGTCTGATAACATCAATTTCTTGGACATTCACATCTATAAAGACGTGTCGCAGGGTAGGTTTAAAAGTACTATATTTAGGAAACCTACTTATTCTAATTCACTCCATTTTTCTAGCTGCCATCCTTACTATTAGAAAAGGGCTGTCGTCAAAGGACAGATCATTAGGGCAGCTAGAATGATTTCAGATGACAACGATTTTATGAAGGAATGTGAATCACTTGGGAACATGTTTCTTAATAGAGGGTATCCTTTAGCATTAATTTCCAAGATTACTACAGAAGTAACCATTAAAAGGCAAATAGGGCACTTTAAACCTTTATTATCTATGAATAATTTAGTTGAACAAGCTAATTTCCTAGATAAACAAACAAACGCTTCTGATGGAAGTACTAAAAATTTCACCATTAGCTTTTTGTGCACATATAACCTTGACCACGCCCTTATTAGAGAAATTTTGAACAAAAACTGGGCCCTCATTACAGAAGATAGTTGTCTTAACAGTCTTTTTGGAGACCAGCCTAAAATTACTTGTCGACGTGGGCACAATTTAAAATCATTGCTTGAATACCACAAAAAACCTTCAGTGTTTAGGAACAAAGGCATGACCAAATGTGGATCTTGCCAACAATGTAGGCATTTAAACACTGCATATCAATGTATAATAAATGGTAAAAGCTAGAAAGTGCAGGGTAGATACACTTGTGACACTAGGGGAATTGTCTATGCAGCTACTTGCCAAAACTGTACTGCTTTTTACATAGGGAAGACAGAAAGGAAACTCAAACAGCTTATATACAAGCACCAATACGCTATAGTCAAAGGAGATATGACAAATGCTTTGGCTAAACATATACATCTGTTTCCCAATCATAATTTTAAATTTACTGTACTTAAACAAGTGGTACAGGATGAGAGGGGTGGGCCATGGCAGATAAAATTGGAAATAGAGGAACTTTTATGGCAAATTAGGAGTGTTGCCCATATTCCTCCAGGGCTTAATGGAAGCATTTCTATTAAATGCTTTCTTAAACTCCTAGCACTTAAGCATTAACTTTTTGTTAGAAGGGAAGTATGCAGTTTTTATTAGTGTGTACTTGAGCTGTTTAAAAGGAATTTTATATAATCAATTTTTATTTAAGGGTAGATCAATGGAAGTAATTTTGATTCACTATTTGAGTATATTAATCATATAGTGCTTTGGTTCTCGAAGTTGGTTGTCATTTTAAGTTTTTATAACGTGATTTCATTAACTGTTTAATTGGAACGTAGTTTCATTATAAAACCACGTAAATGTATAGTATTTGGATCTGATGAAGGAAGAGCATTGACTATTCCGAAAGCACTCATTTTATTAAATTCCGTTTGCACTGTTCTCCGGCTTGTTTTCGCCTTTCTTGTTTTTATAAATTTTGAGTTATAATTTTGTTCAGATTACTACTTCTTTCTTAGCCTTTTTGTTAGCAAGCCAGTATTCCTCGCTAGTCTGGTCCATCTTTTCTGTCTCCCACTTTTTCCTGCACTCCTTTTTTTCTTTTGAGGACTTCCTGTACATTTGTATCCCACCACCAGCTTTCCTTATGTACCTAATTTCCTTACCTTCTTGTCTGCATATCTGTTCTGTAGTCCTCAGATATGCTGTTTTGAGGTGCTGTCATTCTTCTTCACCTCCACCTATTTCCTCTTCTTCTTGATGAACTAGGACCCTGAGTAATTTCTTGAGCTATTGTGTTTTCTTTCCATTCAACTTCCAAGTCTTCAGCCTGGTCTCTGTTGACTTTAGAGCCTTCTCTAATAGTAGCAACCAGCGGTTTATGCTGTGTGCTGGGGATGACTTTGCAATCACTAATTCTACCCCATTGCCCTTTCCTTACTATGAAGAAGTCTACCTGAGTTGCATTTTGGCCACTCTTGTCTGTGATCTTGTGATTGTGTCGCTTTCTCTAAACCATGTGTAGGCTATTATCAACAGTTTGCTCAACAGAAGTCTAACTGCTCAAGTAATAAAAAAAATCTCATGTATCTTCATAATGATCCAAAACAATTAGTCATTTATTTACTAAGACAGCATATAATGCAAAATTGCTTAAGGCTTTATCTTTAAGGTAATATCTGCTTAAGTTGCTTTTTACATTTTGTTCTTACACTTTTAGTTAGGTTTAGACTCCATGACTAGACTACACTCAGTATGAATAATACCTAAGGCACTTTGTGCACTCCTATTTGGATGGAGGTTTTTGTCTGCAGTTTAAGGTCCTGCAACTATTTGTTCTATTGTTTAACCAGGCATGGTCATCTGGCCTAAAGTACAGCTCTGTTCAGTTGTTTCTATTGCATTCAGACATATAATGTGTCCACTGTAGTCTTTATCAGTCACTTTTTCTCAGACTCAAGAAGTTAGTGTATCTTCCTTTTATATGAGGCAGTTGTTTGCTTTGTGAGTTTGTTACAACAGTATGACAATCTTGTAATAGCTTTACATAAGACACAAGGACTGACAACAATTATTATAAGTTACTGCTTACTTTCTCCACATATATGCTTTGGATTTTATACTGATTATCTAGACTTATAGAGGATTGTTTAAGGGTATCATTATACTGATTATCAATCCTACAAGTTTTTATTTCCTACATCAAATAAGCAAGTCTTTCAATTGTTCCATCTTTGCATCAGCTCCTGAATGCATAAAGTATATTTAAAACATTATGATTGCATTTATTAACATTTATACTTTAGATTTCTTTTGTTATATAAGCTGGGTGATGTTATTCTTGGGAGCATGAGTCTGTGTAGTTCTTGAGACTGTAGTTCTTGACGCTGTTCTCAGTCTCTTGGAGCTGCATCTTTAGTAACTCACTCTTAGCCTGCACATTCTGATATATTACTTTTAGACCAAGCAGGCCATTGTTAACCTTTTGTAGCTTTTCATAAATAAAATAATAAATGAAACCACCAGCAGCCAAAGGTCACTCAGGAGAATAAACTGGAAATGTAAAAACAAATAACCCCAAGTGACTACCACAGCTAAAAGCATGCGGAATTTATTCAAAAGGTAAAACTGGCTAAGTGCTTTCACACATTGCGTGCTTCATTAGATCCATATAACAACTGAAACAACCCAGTTTAAATCTCATAAATACAGTAAAAGCAACCAATAAAAACCAGTCAATTAAATCATTGATAAGATCTACGTTTCTTCAAAACAAGTTTTAAAGGCATAGTAGTGTTAATTTCCTGTGCTTTATTAATTGACTGTTTTTTATTAGCTGTGGTGGTCGCTTGGGGTAATTTGTTTTTACATTTGTGGTTTTTCATAGTTCATAGTTTTGTACTAAGCTAACTGCCCTTGCGAGCCATTTTAAGCCTAGCCAATTATCCCTTGTGAGACTCAAACCCTGCACCTTGTGTTTGTAAGGCAAACACCTTAGCCATTATGCCACCCTCCCAACCCAAAATTGGTGTTGTGGGGGCTCGAACCATGAATGCCTGCTCTTCAGCCAACATCTCTACCACTACGCTATTGCTTCCTAAACATCATAAACATCATATTCACAAAATGTCACTTGAGTTTTGTTCAAGCAACCCTTTTTGTTGCAGGTCTTTAGTAGAACAGGAAATACATTTCTTTTCTAACCATTCCTTTACAGAGATTGACTTTTACTACTGTAGCACGTATCCTTATGGGCAAAAGGCAAATTGTCTTGCAAGTGTAACATTTCCTCCATATTTACTGTTGACTATTTAGCAATATTTGCACTTATTTCATATTTCTCTTCACTAAGAAGAAGGGGGGGTCAGGCAACACAATGCTATTCAGTAGTGTGTAAAGCTCTACCATTTATGAGTGTTTTCTACTCACTCCACATTTCTTTTGATTTTACTTCTCAACAAGATTGACTAAAAAGCTTTCAGAAGAAGACAGTTTCTACCAAAACACTGTATTTCAGCAACAATAAAATTTTCTTCAGAATGTATTTACTACATACTGATTTTCATTTGCTTTGAATGTGATATTTGTTCAGTTACAACATGTCATACTTTAACCTTAGCAGCCTGCTAAAATTCAGTTATGTACACTATGACACTATCAGCTTAGCACTCAATAAGTTGTATTTTTTAACTGAAGTGGTTCACACAGACCTGCATTCCATTTTCCACCACATGCTTAATTATATGAAACAATACTTTCCCAGTAATTGTATTTCTTGTGAGCCACAGGGTAAGATAAAAAAATCAAAATAAAACTGGGTTTATATTTGTACATTAGTACTTTAGAAATGGTTCTGAAAAACAATATTATTAAGCTTATTGCTTATGAACCAAGAGCACTTCATGTACTATTTAGGCTGCAGATTAGAACACACAGCAAAGTTGCCATCTTTAGTGTATGTGATTCAGAGCTGACTAGCTTTCTCAGTATGCTAGAGAAACAATTCTTCAAACTTTCTGAAGTCGGACTTTGTGCTGCCACATAAACTTTTTCAACAATTGTACTTCAGTTACTGCTTCACGTGTTTTAAGCACACTGCTTTTCTGCCTGCATCTTTGGCATACAGGGATAAAAGCCCTGCATATGACTCAGGTAAACCAAGCTCAGTTAGTGGCTCAGGCATTTGCAGCACATGTAGGGAAGGGGGGTTAGCACCATCACAGTCAATCCATGGTACAGGACAGGAACATGTGACAGGTACTCTTTAGTGGGGGGCTGGGTATTTGCTAGGCTATACATGGGATCATGGATGACTTGCTGTAAAGCTTAGTGCACACCAGTGCTTGGGATCATATAGGAAATCACAAGGGTTGGTATTAAGTATTTGGAGAAAACACTCCCCAGCAGCAGAATAAGTCGGCAAAGTAACCTTAATCTCCTCATGAGCCCTAAGCATGGATCAGAGCTAGTATAGTGTGGCTAACAAAAGTTAAATAGTCCTGCTATTTAAGGAAAAGTCCTGAGAGCAGTCGATGGTCCATTGTATAAAGACAAAATGTATAGCAAAAACATACCATTTGTCTACATTTAGCATATACTAGCAACGATTTCTTACATTTGGAGAATTACCACCATTTCTTTCCTCCACGTTACGAATAATTTTAAACCACAGTGGTTTTCTTCTCATTGATTTTACTTCTTAATTTAAATCAAGGTAATGTTTTTTTTTTTGTTTTGTTTTTTTAAATTTGAGATTTCAACACAGCTTTGCATTACTGTTCACATTTACCCAGAATCTATTAATAGCACTTACCGGTATTCCTGAATACATACTTCATCCTGCAAGAACTTGTTCCAGTGTGCTTCTTTCAGCAGTTTAGAGAAATTTATATGCAAAGCTTTTATAGGCAACCTTTCAGCAATTTATTTATGGACTTCTTTGATATTCACTTTTCCCAGCAATTTCATATTGCTTTGTGAAATATTCAACTTGTCAACATTCCATTATTCATTCTATCAGCTTCCATACTGAAGGTTTCACCTCTGGAAACATTGATGCCAAAGAGTTTTGTTGTTGTTGTTTTTTTATGGGGTTATTTGTCTTAGTAATGATGTAATTATCACTGTTAGTGCTAAACCACTTTGATCCAGTAGTATCAATACCCATCCCTTTGGTGTCAAGGGCACTAAAACATCATGGCTTCAGCATCAGGTTCTCTGTGCTGGATTCAGCTCCACTCTTACATTATACAATCTATCAACTTCAATACTGAAGGACAGAGTCCCCAGCATAGCACCTTGGACGGCATCATAAGAAAATACCATGGAGTACAGTGGACCCAAAGGAAAACCTAGATACAGAGATCACAGCCAGTATATAGTTTCTTGTAAAAGTATGTAGTAAAGCTTATGTCATAGATTAACATATGTTGTCGACTCATGAGTTCTTAAAAAAATCAGATGTATTGATCATTGACTTAGAGTGAGATCTAGGCTTGTATGTAAGGGTCCAATTGCTTGAATTATAGCAGAAGGTGATACAGTCACCTGGACAATCACTTTTGTCACTTTGTGGTCTAGATTGTCAAGAGCAAAGAAAACAAATAATTTTAAGTTCCACATATTCTACAGCCTTTATTCCTTTGTAGATAGTACCTCAGCTGCATTTGTACATCTAGGCACTGCTATATGTATCTCGTCTATTTGAATATTTCAGGAAAATAAGCTAAAAAATTTGAGGAGTAATATTTGCCTCTGAAGCTATCTTTGTTATAAATGATAGATTTGCATGAAAGGAGACCCCACCTCTATGAAACAACAGATAAGGATCTCAGCATGACAGAGCCTCCTTGCTGGTGAAATAATTGCAAAGAACAGGGTTTGCCAAGAAAGTAATTTGAGTTCAGCTGAATGAGTCTGTTGAAAAAAGGGACTCGTAAGTTTCTTGAGAGCAAACCGAGATCTCATGAAGGAGGAGTGGGGTTCTTGACTGAAGGCATAAAAATAAAATTATCTCAGAAAAAGGCTTTGCAGACACTCCATGCCACAAGGGGGTGGGGTAAGAATTCAACCCTTGAGGAAAGCTACTAAAATGTTATAGTGGTGAAACAGGAACCTGCATCAAATAGGTTAGACAAAAACCACAAAACAAAGAGAACTAGAGTAATGAAAAGCATTAAGTCTTTTATTTTATTTATTTATTTATTTATTTATTTTACATTTGTTAACCAGGATAGTCTAGCTGGATATATTTCCATTTTCAGTAGAGGCCCGGGGAGAAAAGCTCCAACAAGATAGAAAAATTAAAAATATCGTTACGTGGTAAATGAAAGGATTAATACAAAAATACAAGTAATTATTACATACTAAAGATATTAACACTTGAAAAAAGCAACAGTAAAAATATTTAAACTTAAAAAAGCAACAATAAAAATGTAGCACAGTAAGATTCATATGGAATTTTTCACATCAAGTAGAAAGATTTTAGAAGTATGTTGATCAGAGTTTAAACAGTGCCAGTCTTGCTTACAAGAATAAGCATTAAAATATTTGGAAGTTTGTTTGGAAGAGGAAGAAACAGTGGTGGAAGAGGGTGGTTAGTCAGGGTTACTACAAGGGCATAACCAGTGCGTTTTGAGGTGTTTTTTGAGTTTTTGTTTAAAGAGAGGCAAGGATGTGATTAGAGTTAGTTCATTGGGTAGCAGGTTCCAGTTTTTTCCTGCTGCATTAGTAAACAGAGAGTCACTAGCCATGTTGTTAGACTTGGTTGTGCTAACAAGGAGTTTGCTAGAAGAATGTAGGGAATTCAGATTTTTATAAGGGATTAAGAGATTGGAGAGTATAAGGGTGGTGTTGGGTTGGTAAAATATCTTGTGGGCAATTGTGAGTTGGGAGATTATCAGATGGTTCTGGAATTCAAGCCAGTCTAGTTGCCAAAGATTCAGACAGTGGTGGGTTCTAAAGGGATTGCCAGTGGCGAATCTGGTGATGTTATTGTAGGAAGTTACTAGTTTGGTAAGGTTATTTTTCTTTAGGCTGGTATAAGTAGGTGAGGCATACAGAAGAGTAGAGATTAGATGGGAGTGAGCAATCTTGGTTCTGGCTGCTGGGGTTAGGATAGGTTTTATTCTATATAAGGAGCCTATTTTCTGTTGACTGTTTTAATTGTGTTATTTATATGGTAATCAAATGTAAGGTTATTTTCAATGGTTATTCCTAACAGTTTAGTGGTAGAATCTGGGAATATAATTGTGCCATTATTTGAAGAGACTGAGAAATCTATGGGGGAGGGGACTTGGTAGTGGGGGTAAAGAGAAGGAGTTTGGCTTTTTTGGCATTAAGAAGGAGGCAGCATTTTGTAAACCATGTTTCTACAGTGTTAAAAACATTTTGAGTAAGAGAATATAGTTCTGATGGAGAGTATGCTGAGCATACTAGCATACAATCATCTGCATACTGAATGCAGGTGGCTTGAGGAATTACTACATGGAGGTCATTGATAAATAATGAGAAAAGAAGCGGTCCAAGAATAGAGCCCTGAGGGACTCTGATGGTGACTGGCAGAAAGGATGAAATTTGATTTTCCCAGAGAACTGCCTGTTGCTGAGGTAGGATCTGAACCATTTAACAGCCAGAGAGTCAAAGGAAAGGGATTCAAGAATATTGATTAAGAGGGTGTGGTTTACCATGTCGAAATCTTTTAAGAGGTCAATAAAGAGTGCAAATGAGAGGATGTTTTTATTACTATTTCTATTGATGGCATCTGTAAAGGATAAAAGGGCAGTAGTGGTAGTATGTGATGGCCTAAAGCCATGTTGGCAGTTTGCTATTATGTTATGTTGAGATAGATGATGTAAAAGTTGTTGGTGAATGCATTTTTCCATAATTTTTGCTAAGGGTGATAAGAGAGCTATTGGCTGATAGTTAGAGTAGTCATTTGAGTTCCCACCTTTATGTAGGGGGATAATGTGGAAGATTTTCCAAATATCTGGAATGGTTCCCTCTTTGATTGTCCTATTTATAAGGATGGATATAGGGTAGGCAATTACTTTGGCTGCTTTTTAGAGATATTGCGACGGTAGCTGGTCAGCAGAAGGAGTACACGGCTTGAGTTTTTGAATGAATTTATAGATGAGAGTAGTAGAGATGGGTTGTAGTTTGAATGTAGGTAGAGAGCCTGGTGTGGTGGTGGGAAGGCTTGAGTTATCTGGGATGAGTTGACTAGCTAGAGATTGTATGGTCTCAGTGAAGAAAGAATTAAAGGTATTGGCAGTTTGATGGGGGGTATTTGGATCTGCATCAAGTGGGGTGGGTGTTTGAGAGTGTCCTGGGGAAAGGCATCTCAAGCAAAAACCTTTTTCATTTGCACACATTGATATTTCTGTTTGATGGCTTCTGAAATTCAGTAAAGATCTGTGCCACCTTAAATAAGTATCAGTTTAACACTATGGAGTTAATTTAAGTGAATGGATGTCTGAGTGACGCTTGCCAGATTGGTGAGAGAACAGATCCAGAATTGGATCCAGAAACAGACATTTCTTCTTGACATGGATCCAAGGCGGAAAAAACATAGCCGTTGAAGCAAAAGTAGGGTCTATGAGGAGTACTATGGCTGTACAGAACTGAGTTTCTTATTAAATTTCATTATAAGGGGTACGAGTGGAAAAGCATAGCGAAAACATGCCAGCCACTAGTGGAATAAAGTATCCATTGGTTTCTGTTCCTGAGTTGGTATGAAAGAAAATAAGTTGCTACAATCAGTGTTGGAGGAGGGAAATGGCACAGCAAACCAGTGGCAGAATATAATCTGTGCTAGAGAAGGTTTAGGGACTGCTCATGAGGCAGAGGATTGCATATGCTGATCTTAGCCACTGGGAAGTCTGCTTGACATGGAATGTGAATTGCAGTAAGAAAGCATTGCAATAGCATTGATCACTTCCAAACTTACATGGCTTCTCAAAAAAGAACACATGCTTTGGTTCCTGTCTTTTTGTTGATACACTGCATTACTGACGTACTTCTATGTGTACAGCTACTGTACCCTGTGGAATATGATCTCAAAAGTCCTTCAACACTAGGTGGACTGTTCTCTTTTCCAATATATGGATTGGCAAATTTACCTTCTGCTGAGCCCATGTCTCTTGGACCATCAACCGTAAATGATGTCCCACAATCTCAGGGTGAATGTATCCATGGTGAATATGATTGTGAGAAGAGGGGAGACAAAGGGACAACTTTTGATCAGATTAGAAATATATAACCTCCACTTAGATGAGATGGCAAACTCTTAACAATCACATTATCTCTCTCCACAGACCCCTGCAGCTGAGACCCTTGTACTTGAAGGTTGCTTTGAAGTACTTTCCTGTAATATCTCACAAGGGATAAGAGACAGATTGTTGCTGTCATGAGGCCCAAACATTTGAGAACAAGTAATGTCACCTAGACAGATGGATGGAATAGAATATTGAGTGAGACCTGCAAATAATTTAGTTTGTCTTGAGGAACTATAACAAGCTGGGTGAAGTGTGCCCAGGTGCTGAGAATTTCCAGTGTTCAATGATATCACAAGGGCAGACAATATGGAACTCTTCCCTTCTCTAATGACTGTCTTATTCTAGAAACTGGGACAGGGGTGGCTTGTGCTATTGGACTGCAGGACTGCAATCCCATATAAAATAAAACAAACTTAAAAGAAAAAAAATGGGTACTTACGTATTATTGCAACCAGATTTTGCGCCGTCTTTTAACTATGTTGATTTGTACTGAAACGGCATCACTGAAGTGTAATATGGAAGGGTACACTGTCAGAAAGTCTGCCGGGATATCAGTGATGGTTTTAAAAAAATGTTAAGACTTATAATTTTTAACATTTGTGGGAAGCTTCCTTTAAAGACGTCAAGCGTTGAATTCTGTGATTGCAGTGGTTACGTGTGTATGTATGTTGGTTCTGAAAGGATTATGGCAGTTAGCAGATGAGATATTGCACACAAGCAGAGTTTAAACAGCACATTAGGTGCTTGCTATTAAGATGCTCAGAAATCTGAGGATATCTGTAGGCTACTAGAGTTATGACATTCCACAGATGATCTTTGGCTTGCTTTTGTGTAGGTTTCCTTTTCTGGAATGACTGTGTTTGCAATCAACATGACTACATTTTTATGGTTTATATCACTGAATTATTCACCACAATATATTTTCCAAATATTGAATAATTTTGAGAAGTAGGGTCAGCTATCTAGTTTCCCTTCTTCAGTTCTTTCCCTGATGAGTGTGGCAGTTAGCGTATGATATTGCACACAAGCGGACTTTAAACAGCAGATGAGGTGCTTTTGCATTGTGGAATGGTTTTTATTTTTTTACTTGCAGTTCTTGTGGTGAAGAATACTCTCTCAGCATTACCTTATTCTATTTGGATGTATGAAAGCATTGTGAAGGTTATACCGAAACAAGATTTTCTGTAGTGTTTCTGTAGTCTTAGGTTTACCATTGAATCAGCTGTGAAAAGAATAGTAAAGGTTTGAAAACAGATCTCTTTCCTTCAACGACCGGCAGCATGTCAAAGGAACACCTTGGAAGTAGAATGGATCTTGTTTAAACTGACACGACATGCTGGCGGTAAAGGGGAAACCTATTTTTCAAACCTTACTTTTCCAACTTTAGTTTTTTCAGCCATTTCAATGATAAACCTTCATAAAACTACAAAAACATTACAGAAGACATGTATCTAACCTTCATAACACTGTATTGCTACTACTTGATCTAAACAGAAGTAACCAGCACTGCCAAAAAAATCTGGTTGCGATAATACGTAAGTACCAACAAATGAAATGAAAAAAAAGAAAAGAAATAAAAAACAAATGCAAGTCCCGGACTTCCACACATGCATGATCAGCATTCCTGGAACATCACACATGCTGTCTCACAGGACTTTTGAAATACACATTGGAATATCAAGCTGCTGGAAGAAAGGAATTACACTCAGGTAGGATGTTTGAATTAACAAAGTAGTGTGAATTAGTGGAATCAAGCTCAGTGACTAGAACTCAGGAAACATTGGTGGATAGACTCAAACCAGTACCTTAGGGGGAGGTAGTAAGAGCTTGAATTCCCTACCCACCACCACTTGTGAAAATTTTGCTTCATATTTCTGTTCTGTTCTGTTCCTCATAAAATCTGTAGTTTTCTGGAAAATAATGACAGACATTTGAATTTCAGACTTCATATTCTACAAAAAGTACATGGTAACACAAAACCTTTTATTCTAGCAATTTTCTGTTTATAAGATCAATATTTGAAATGTGTCCCTATTTTTGGGGGCTGTATTTCCCCATTGTTGGCTTTGTCCAGGTTTTTTGTGCTAACAGGTTGAGTGCTATGGTGAGAACTGAATTCACTGAATATGTTTGGGGGCCATATTCCCCCATTATTGGCTTTGTCTAGGTGTTTTATGCTAAGACATTGAGAGCTGAATTCACTAAATGATAGCCATTTAAGTTTCAGCCTATCTAACTTTCAAGAAACAGCTGATGTGGCATAGTGGTATGTTGTTCTACCTGTAGTGCACAGGGTGCTGGGCCCAAGTCTTGGCAATGAAATGCATGGTGGTTATATAGCATTTTATTCTAGCAACTTTCAAAGGTTATACAAGCAATGTTTAAAATGTATCCCTAGTTTTTGGGCTTTTATCCCCTTTCCAATAAATTTTGGCTTTTTCCAGATTTCTTGTGCTTCAAAGTTGAGAGATACAGTTGAGTGTCAAATGGATTTTACAAGGAGCTGAGAGCTTGAAGAGAAGTTTAGTGCTGCTTATGCTGAGTCAGCTTGCATTGTTAATAGCACAACAGGTAGTGTGCTTGCTTTTGATGCAGAAGGCTATGGGTTCTACTCCCACAGTATATAGATGCATTCCTGATACTGTACTGTGTTGTACTTTTAAAGGGGGCAGATGCTGCAGTCCTGAGAATGTCCTCTTTGGTAGAGATACCTAGTAACAATGAACCTGTTATCCGTTTGTCATCCATTCCCTGTTGCAATATTACTAGCTTATCATTTTTTTAATGTAACACAGGCAATTTATTCCTCAAGGGCAACAGGCACTTTATTTGTAGATGAAACAATGAAATATAAAGTTGCTTGCTAGCAGCAACATCTTCATTAGTTACAGATCTCTTTAATTTGGAATTATTTAGATTACTTTTACTTCTGCAGAGATTGTGCATATTTACTTATACTCATGGATTGTAGAAGTTTAAGTAGACTTTTATGATGGAAATGTTCTAAACTGGTCAGTTTTTTTCATTATTGGTGCATGTATTTTGTTTCATTGTTTACTGGAAAAATGTTCAAAACAATAAATTTAAAATGCCTTCTAACAACTGTACTGCATTATACAAGGAATATAATTTAATACAATCAGGAAGGTATATCAAAGAACATATGTATGCTTCCTGTGCAAGGGCCCATGATTTGAAAACAGCCCAAAGTTAATCTTTATCTGCCACTGGCCAGATGTATTTTCTTTGAATGTGGGTTTCAATGCTGTTTCAATGAATATGAATTTCAAGGGCAGAGAAGTTTTAATGCTAATTCAATTTTCATTGTGAGACTGCATTGCTTTGTTTAGCAAATGTCTATTAGCATTTTTGCTGAAAAATGTAAAATAAAACTTTTAAATGAAATCCAGATTATCATAGAAGTAAAGCAGTATGCACATTACAGTGTTTATGGTAAATGGGGTGAAATAGCCAAGTAATGGGGCATTGGAACAGCTGCATAGGTAAGGCCCCATTCGACCATGATTTTGTGAGGGGGAAGGGCGGCAAACTCAGACAGCCCCAGCTGAAATATACCGCTCAACTGTCCGGATTTTTGCAGAATGAATAGATTTTGCTTCTTATTTTTGGTTTGTTCCTCATAACATTTGTGGTTTTCTGACATATAATTTAGGAATGAAGTCACTACATAATGGCAGACATTGAGTTTCAGACTTCATACTCTTCAGAAAAATGCATGCAAGACCTGTTATTCTTTTTCAGCTGTCTAAGTTTATACAAGAGCAATTTTTAGTACTGTTTGTATGTTCCCCCAATATATTTGGCCTTGTCCAAACTGCCTGTGTTAAGAGGCACACGCAAATAAAACGCTTTATAAAATTAGGTATATCCAAACCTCTCAACTGTCCCCAATTTTGGCTCAAAATGTTGCTCTCCCCCTAATAATCACTCCGCAAAATGGCAAATTTGGAAGAAAATGTGGAGGGTATACAATTAAGAAATAATTGTAATGATCAAAGTTATAGATTACTTTTAATTTGGGAAATGCATGTAGATTCTCTTATTTTGTCAGTTGCTCAAGTTAACAGTACTAATATTAAAAAAGTGTCCCTTCTTTGACAGGCTCCCAAGTGTATTGTGTGGCTATTTTATATTTTTGCATCACATTTTTGGTCCATTTTCCATACAGTTGTGGTTTTCTGGTAAATTAGTGGCAAATCATTAAAGATTGAAGTTAGAAAATAATGACAGATGTTTGAGTTTCAGATTTCATACCCTTCAGAAAATTCACACTAATGCAAGACCTACTATTCTGTTATCTTTATAAGTTTATAAGAGCAATATTTAAAAATTGTCCTACTTTTTGGGCCTTTGTTCCACTTCTATTCATGGCTTTGTCCAGATTTGTTGTTCTGAGGTTGAGAGGTATGACAAATGTGTCAGGGTCATCACTGTCAGTCAGGGACAATTTAAATTGTGATGTACTTGTTGCACCCCACTGCCCCATGTAGTGACTCTGGACGTGCCCAAGCAAAGCAAGGAGTAGTTATGCAGTGTTAAGTATGCAGAGCATCCCACCATCCAAGGTAGACACGAGTACTACAGTGGCTTTTCATCTGCCCTTGATTTTGCAGAATGTTTTGTTTTTCTGTCATATTTTAAACTGCTGATTTATGCTTCTTCTTATCCAGAAAATGCATGTTGTTGCAGTGCTTGTCCATAGGTTCATAGGTTCATAGGTAGGTACTAGGCTATTAGCCCAAGGGCTTAAGTAAGCCTAGCCAACAAGGTTCCCTGGCTTATGCCACCCAAGAAAGTTAATTTCCTGTGCCCCTGTCAAGCAAAGCCACAGAAGTGATCCCTGGGGTGTATTTCATATTTTCCATCAATTCATCACAATTTTTCTTGGAGAGTGCTAATGAGGAATGTTGCTTGACATAGATGGGTAGCTTGTTCCAGAGTATAGGAAGTCTCTGGGACAGGAATCTAACCCTCCACCATGTCCTGTTTATTGTGGTGACCAGGTTTAGGTCCCTAGAGTGTGTAGCTCGGAGGGATTGGGATTTTTTTATGTGTAGCATGTCCAACATCCCTGGGTTTAACATAGCTTTATATGTTAGGTAGAGATCTCCTCAGAGTAGGTGATATGCTACAGAGTAAAGCTGGAGTTTTTTGAGATGGTCAGTGTAGGGCATCTGTTTGAGATCCTCTTTCTGAGGTACTTTTGTGGCCTTTTCAGCTGCTGCAGATGTCTTGGGAGGTACATTTCAAAAGGGACATTGCACTCTATAATGGGTCTAATGAGTGCCGAGTAGAGGGGAACAATGACCTCTTTATTTTCCTGGATGAGAACCCTTTTGTGATGAGGTGTGCCACATAGAAAGATTTCCTGACTACTGTGGTGATGTGATTATCAAAGGAGAGGATACTGTCCACCTGGGTCCCAAAGTCTCTTATCACACATTCTGCGTTAAGTAGACTGCCATTTATGTGGTAGTTCATGGGTACAGAGTTTTTACCAAAGGGGATGACAATGCACTTTTTGGTATTGAGCTTGAGGCCATGCCTCTGACACCAGGCCTCTGTCTCAGTGAGGCACTTCTGTAGGATGTCCACATCATTTGGGGACATGACTATGGCTCCTAGTTTGCAGTCATCTGTGAATTTCATTAGCCAGAGACCTTCTGTGTTAGCCTGTACTTCAGAGAAATAGATACCAAACAGTGGTACTCCACTTGTCACTGGTTTGAAGTCAGATTTGGAGTCTGCAACTTTTACAGTGTGGGTTCTGTCAGTGAGCCAGTTGGCAACCCATCTTGTGACATAGGGATTTATACCTAGTTTAGTGAGTTTAGATATAATTCCAGAATGGGGGATGGTGTTGAAAGCCTTGGCAAGGTCAAGATAGGCTGTGTGAACCACCTTTTGCTCATCTACGGCTTTGGTGACTGCCTCAAAGAAGTCAATCAGGTTCAAAAGGCATAATCTGCATTTCACAAACTTGAACTAGGTGGGGTCCAGAGTTTGGAGGTTACCAATGTCTTTGTTTATGAATTCCATGATGATACATTCCCTGGCCTTGCAGACCAGGCTCGTCAGGCTAATAGGGTGATAGTTCCCAGGATCAGTGGTGGCTCCCCCTTTGTAGAGTGGGATAACTGTTACTGTGCATCATTCAGTGGGCACAAAGCCTGATGTGAGACTATGACTGAACATGGTGCTTAGGTGGGGAGCGAGTTTGTTCTGAAGTTAATGTAAAACGCAGCCTGGGGTGTTGTCTGGTCTCATGAATGCTGTGTTATTGGTTTTAGGGAGTGCAGCTTTTATCTGCATAGATGTGATTACAGGGACTCTTCATTCTTCCTGTATAGATATGGGCCCTTTAGGGGGTGAGAGGGGGGTAAAGTTAGCACTGAACCTACCTACCAGGATGTTCACAATATCAGTTGGTTCTGTAATTTTCGTACCATTCTGGTGTAACTCAGAGCAGATCTGGGTGTTGCCATTGAGATTCTTGACATAGCTATAGAATGATTTGTGGCTGCCCTTAGAATCAGTGGTGATTTTGTTTTCGTAGCTAGCTTTGGAGGATCTTATAAGAGATCTCAGCTTCTTACTGAGGCTGACCAAGGAGCTCCTCCACTCATGGGATTTTACTCTCTTTTGCAACAGTTTCTTCCTTCTGTTGTAGAGTTTTTTTATGGCAGGGGACCACAAGATTGGCTTCCTTTTTTTTTTGAGGATAGAGTATTGGTTCTCTTTGGGATAGCATGATCCATGCACTCGTGTAAGTGCTTATAGAGTGCATTTGTGTAGGATTCAGCAGTCATAACTGTGTTGTCCATCTGCATGGGTGTCATGAAGTTCGCCACTTCTGTCTTAAGTTGTGTTTAAGTAGCAATGCTTTAATGACCATCAGGTAAGCTTGTCTGAGACTGTAAGATGCAAGTAGGCTTTAATAAGCATACTGTTAAAGAATTACCAACATTGAAAGCCTTTTTGTTGTTGCCATGCAGAGAATATTTACATAACTAGATAGCGTATAAGCCTTCGGTATTGAAATGCATATGGCAGTATTTGTAATAAAGGACAGGAATACAGTATTTTCAGATTCTCATTACATTTGTTGGAGACTTGCAGTCATCTTTGCAGGCTTTACCCATAAACTAAACAGAATGTCAATCTCTCATGTGTGGTCCATAACCTGTGCAGTAATTCTTTAAACAATTTATCTTGAGTTTGTTTCTTGTTTGCTATTCATTTTTTACTTTGATCATGTTTTCCCCATGAAACAAGTAGATAGTTATTGTCAGGTAGCAGGTCTTTTTTTGTATAAGAAACATTTTTACAAGTGGGGGTATCACAAAATTTGCTACTTTCAGCATGTTACATGGTACTTTTATAAAGCTGAATATAAATTATAATTAGAACTGCAGTACAAGGAGAAGTCATTTGAGTTGAGTGCTACTTGTTTTTTTTATACTTGATTTTGAATGACATTCCAACAATGTATTTAAAAAGTAATTTATTTTGTCATGCCTCACAATCTTTTTGTTTCCATCTAGCTATTAAGTAAGCTGTCATGTAGCCAATGCATTGAAATATTTTTTTTCTTCTACACTTCATTTTGTCTTGATTGGAATCTCATAATGATGGTTTGGCACCCAGGGCATTGTATTTAATTAAAGTCCCAGTTTTTGTGGGTTTTAGCATAGCTCTGCCCCTTTATAATTGGACACACCCCTTCCCATTGGCCCCACCCATTCAGCTGTCTCCTGCAGCCCCCCTTTGATTTGAAGCCACCAGCCACCACCTGACTAGGAACTAATCATAAAGATGTAGGACTATCTGGATTCCAGTTAGTAACCACCGCTATAATATTCATAAACACAGAGGGGCTATGAAGACACCAAAGGGCAGAGTTTTGAATTCTTTATAACTGGCTAAGCAGAAGGGCAGCAACTTACTGGAAAGCCTGGAAACCTGAGGTGATATGTACGGCAAGGGATGTCAGCTTATACAACTCTGAAAATGGTAACGTATAGCCTCAGAATTCTGTGAACCTTACTCATTTGTTATCCATGCTGATTGGTGAAAGGACATATGACCCATGACCCATGACTTCCACCAAAATGGGACTGCCAGGCAAGTCCAAATGGGTTCTGCTGCTGCTTCTCAGGGAGAATAGAGAAGGATCACGAATCTCCTGATTCTGTGGCTTCACTCTGCCTTATAGAGAGTATCCCTTGAAAATGTGTTTAAGGCTGCAGAGACCTCCTTCTGAGCAAACTATAGTTTGTAGGCACAGTTCTGGTTCCTTAAAAAGCTTCTATGAGGGACAGAAAATTTGACAACAACCACTGAAAGATGTTTTCTCTCTCCCTTTCTCTTTCTAGAACCACTTTTTCTTTTATTCAAAAAGTGCTGATCCATCAAGATGCCCTAAAGGTCTACACAAACCCAGGCAGTCTCAGTTGGGCAAGCCATCTCATAGTAATGCCTGCCATAGTCAATGTTGCTGGTCCAATGACTACATTGTGAACAAGTTAATTAAATAACTTTGTGATATTGTTGATACCTGCGACTTGACTTTATGCTGTAAATCACTAAAAGGCATCCTTTCAGTGAGTCAAAGAAAGCAGTTCATAGGCATCAGGTAGTTAACACCTCTAATAGCAAAGGTGCCTGACATGACAGTATGCTTTCTCATGTGGTCCACAGTTTTGGAGTCACTGTCTTGTGGATGAACTTCTGATTTCTCACTTGAGGGCTCTTTTATGGCTGCTGCCACCATGATAGTTGTATCTACAAGGGGGTGACTTGCTGTGTTGAAGTCTATCTTTGCATGGTCAATTGATTTTGTCAGGTTTCCTTAGAATAGGTTCATCCATAGTGGGTTCTTCCCATGTCTGCTTTACAGACAGATTTATCATATGATCTGCAGGGGTGGAGATGGACCTCTAGAGAAGCAGAATGAGTAGTCCAAAAGGGGTCCAGCAGAATTCCATTATTTAGTGGGTGTGTTCTATGGACCAACATCCCCTGTTTCATTCATTCTACTATTTCCCAAATTTGTAATCATCTGGAAGCATATGTGGGGAACTTACCCCTTTACATTGATCTATGTCTGGGGTAAATGACTTGACAGATGAGTCAAGGTGCATTCTTTTGTACCTCCTTTTTCTAATGTCATTGGGAGTGGACTGATTTATAGTGAACAGAGGAAGGGTCTTGCCCAAAGTGTAGGGTTTATGAAAGTTATTTCAAACAACTCTCTGGGATGCAAATTTGTCGAGTAAGTCTCCAAATTTAGGGGTATCATGAGAAGGAACTGAGGTTGAAATGACATCCCCTGAAACCACCAACCTTTTTCTGTCAGAAAGGATGTGAGAGCAAATGGTTGTTATTAATGTCATTATTTTTTGAGTTGAGAGATAGGATCTGATTTGTATATACATTATAAGGCATTTCTAAGTTTAATGTTATTATCTGCCAAAAAAGCAATTACTAGAAAATGGAATTCAACATCTTGAGAAACTGTAATTGAATACTGCAAAGGAGATAAAAGAACTAGAGGTGGGACCTTTAGAAAAGGGAGGAACAAATTACATAGAAACAAATGGCATTTGTGGGAACAATACATACAGAATAATTTTCAGAAGAAATTATGTTTAATGGAAAACAGAGATTGAGCAGTTTATATAATGTTGGAGTGAATAATAACTAGTAGAAAGGAAAGAAAACATATAAGTAATGTATAATTCATGAATATAAAAATGCTAATGTAGTTTGTTTTCTTTTCTTTTCTAGTAATGTATGTGGGCCTATTTCTGAAGAGATAATGTAATAAAGGTGTTTGAAAACAAAGTGTAAATAAAAGAAAAAACTGTGGATTGCCTGGTATGGAGCATGAAAGCTAAAGTCAGGCTTGTTGGTGTTAGCACCATCTATACCATCCCTCCTGTTGATGGCTGAAAGCACCAAAGGAGTGGCATTGTTAAAGCTCAGTTCCAAAGAATAGCCCCAAGGGAATAGGGATGACCCTGACAGTGAGACCTCAATGTTATGTCTATAGAACTTAGTGGCCTTTGGCAACCATAGATTGGATGTCAAGACCACTGGACGCAAAGGGTTTTCAGCACCAATGGAGATAATTCCAGCAGTGCTGAAACAGACAACATTGGAAAACTCTTTGGCCCTAAAGCTCCAAATGCCAAGCCCTTCAATATTGAACTGAACATACTTGGATATTGAAGTTCAAATAGTATGGCAAGTGCGGAACTTTTATTAATATGATTTTTCATGCAATTCCTTCAATCCTGACTTAATTATTTCACTTAATTCACACTTTTTATCTATCTTTTGTCTCTAGGTCTTTTTTGTTGGATGTGGCAAAGAGTATCTCATGACTCTGTTCAGCAATTCCCAGTTCAAAGTAATAGGCAGCAATTAAAACTTGCTTTTCACTCTGACTTTAGTGGCCATAGTTCAAGCAAAGACAACTCCACACTCAGTAATCATAATTTGCTACAATTCTTTAGAACACATCACTGAGATAGCAGTTAGTTAAGAATTCATTCAGCAGTGCTTCTTTGGGAGGATTCCTCCCCCATACTATTTCAGTACACTGCATCTCCCTCTCCCTATCTATCTGAGTATATGAGGGAATTAGTTCAAAAGGTATCATTATTTGCAGGCAGAGATGCAAGAATGAGACATAGGACTGTTTATTATATTTGGACTAAAATGCTGCTACAACCTGCTACAACCATCATTGGTGCGTGTACATACAGTGGCTTCAGTGATTCACAGATGAGCTTACAAGGCAAAGGCAGTTCAAGGAACATAATCACCTTGTCAATATCCACCCTCGCAGGGCACCTTTTGCTTCCAGAACAGCAAAACAAGTCAGAGCTTAACTTATGGTCTGTTATCCTCTTGTCAAGATTTGACTTAAAGGAAGCAATATATCACTTGGTTTTATGTGCAACTGAAGATTATTCTAGAAGTTGGGGGAAGCATTAACTAATAAAGCTATCCCAAATGTTTATCTTAGTTATCTGCTTAGAATCTCTCTCTGTCATCTGGTGCCCTGATCAGTTCCCAAAACTGGGGAGTAACAAATGAAAAAGGTATTTACAGAGTTAAGGATGAAATAAAATGTATATGCTCCTAAAAACACAACAAGCTGTTTGCTACAACTGCAGCTTGATACTTTGAATATTATACTTTGAGCATTTCAATGCTTCTGCTTTGACTGCAAATGCAATGCTGACATTCAATTACAAAGCTGTAATGTCCTCCCAGATTCTTACATTAATGCTCCTGCACCATTGGTATCTGCCAATTGCACATCCTTACAACTTGTGCCTGGGGCAGTTGTCTCCTTCTCCCCACCCTGTTTACTTTTTTATTTGTTGATGAAAATTCAGTTCCTTAATGTGAGTGTTTGTGAAGCTAATTGTTTTTTTTTTAGAGGTAAAATAGATCAAAAGGGACATGTCTTTAACAGCACAGAATGCTAGTCATACATCATTGCATAGAAATCAATAGACTAGAGAGTACAGGGATAGAGCTTCAAACCTGTCTTTGCAGCTGAGGGTCTTTAGTCCAGTGAACTTTCTTATTAGAATAATCTAGCTTATTTCTAGCTGTTTCAGGAGTTTGGATAGATTCATGCTAAAGTGGCATTATATTCTATAACTGGTCTGACCAGTGCACCATATAGAAGAATGCTAACGTATTCTGACCTGGATACTATTTTTTATGGATAGAAAGAAGGATGCCATCACTACTGTTGCTATGCAGTTAGCAGAGGATAGGGGGTCTACAAATACACTGAGAATTTAATGACTGCATCAGTCTGGAATGGGGTGCTTTCTACACAGTAAGCTACTACTGATGCTTGTTTGAAGAAGTGGTGGTACTACACGTCTTTGCATTTAATGTAAGTGCATTGCTAATACACCATTGATTTGTATGGTTTAGCCTGTAATCTAGTACGACAGTACTGAATGATGAGTAAATTACACCACCAACTTTATGGCCATCTGCAAATGCTAGCAAGATCTTTGGAGTTTGTAGATTTACAAAGTAGATGCTGAACAGATAGGTCCCAGTACTGAGTCCTGAGAAAAAAAACAGTAGTCATCTTTTTGTTTTTGCAGGTAACAGTTGCTTCTTTAACAATATGGTTATATCAGACAGTCAGTTTGCTAAACATCTTACAACATAACGGTCTGTAATTAGACCTTTAACTTCAATTGTAACATAATGATAGTGTTAAAGCCCCTGGCCAGATCCAGGTGCTCTGTATGAACTGTATGGCACTTTCTTACCTTTATTAAATAAGTTTACTAACCTAAGTAGACAGATCTCTCTTTTACAGAACTATAGTGTTGTGGGACTATAGCAGTAAGATTGTTATAGCAGATCTTATGAAAACAGATACCTGTTCTCTTGCTTTGGAAATGTTGCTTGTTAGTCTTAGGATCTATATTTCCCTAGCTCTGTGGTGGGACACCCATTTATGATGTGGCATTATAATAGCCATTTCCATCCACCAACAATGTATTGTGCCCTGTGGCAATGCTTAAGCTAAAAAGATTTAGGGTACTTACAGAGAAGGCAAGCTTGGCACAAGTGGTTGAGCAATCAGGAAAATTGTTGAAGCACATAGAGATGGTACTTTAACTTTAGTTAAGCCATTCAAGTTATATTCCTTAATAATGTTGTAGAAGTAACTCAGGAGTTTGTGGATCTTCAATTACTGTTGAATAAAGTTGGAACTAAAATATTTTTTAAGTGTAATTAGGGCCAGAGTGGACATTAACATTATGAAATAATTTGGTGTACTGCTATGTGTTATTTCTTAATTGTCTGATGTAGTCAAAAAGATTTATGATTATCTATTGCTGCAGATGCTAGTTTTAACTATGATAGTCTTCAGATTCTTTAATGTGGTACATTATGATTTTTTATAGGTCTTAACTAGCATTTTTCTTCTATTATTTTTTAGATTTGTTCTAATTAGGGCTGTTTGTTTTTGTTGTTTGTTAGATGGGAGAAAATCCATTGGCATAAATGACAGCTGAGGTTACTTGAAGCTTTAAATCTGTGTCTAATTTTGAGAGTCCAACATAAACTTTTCATGGGCACATCTTTCTAAGCCTCTTTAATTCAGTGCTGTTCATTATAGTGGGTTTAGAACTCCTAAAGGAGCAGATTACTGACTTGTGATTGGCTTTCACTAGAGAAGGGAATACAGTAGCAGTACTATAAGTAGTAGTAATGACAAAGTGGTCAAGAAAATGTTGACTTCCTCCTCCAGTGGGCTAATTAACTATTACTACAACAGAGTTAGCATGTACTAAGTCTAGGAATCTTTGAATCTACTCAGACTTTGTGGTATAGGTGCTCCTGTTAACTTGAAGTATGGTTAAAACCAGCCATCAAAAAGGAGTTCTCTAAGTCTAGGCAAACTATGACCAATTTTATGATGATATGACCATAATTCAGAAACTCATGTCAACAAAATAATTGAAAGTATCCAGGCAACTAAAAATGTGTGTAATAAACAAGCTCTCATCGATTTGCAATGTTTGTCACATATTTATATTAAAGAGATCATTTGGAAAAGTGTTGATTACTTTTACATCAGTAGACCTTTATATTGAGGACAGGATGTAGAACATGTTTTGGGTAGCATTTTAGTAAAGAGGCATAAAGTGGTTTCATATGATGTTCCTGCCATTAACTGGTAAACCTAGTAGTGAATGGATAAAGCACTTAAAGGTTCCTTTATTCATAGGGTTCCAGGTTTGATTGCTAAACTTAACTTAAATCTGGTGACATAGCAAGATATAATGAAACAACTAAAGTGGGAGCAGAAATGGTAGCTTTCGTATCGGCAGAAAGAAAGAGAGTGAAAAGGTGGATCCTGCAATTAAATCCAAGAAGTCTGTTTATCCAAAAGCCTCTGAAATGTCACAAAAGGTACTCTTCTAATAGTGTTTGCCAAGTAAATAAGCGAGAAAGCCAACAATGCTATGTTTGTCTCCTAGAGGCTGCAAATGTTCTCTGAAGTTAACCTTATTAACAAGTTTAATTTCATAATGTCTGCTGAAAAAAAATCATTTTTGCTGGTGTTTATTTTGTCTTATGTTCCTTTCTAATGCTCTATGTATTTTTTACAAAATAATAGCTTCTCACCTCAGCATTATAAAAGGGGAGCTACAAAATTATCTGTATAATGGGTTACTGCTGTATCCATTCCCTTTGGTTGACAGACTATATGATCGAAGGTGCTGGCATGAAATAGCTGTAATAGAGAGGACTGGAAATATGGCCTTTCCCCATTATTGTGCGATCTTATAGCTGGTATATATAAGTAGCTGGGGGTGTGGCCTGTATGCAACCTTCTACATGAGGAGTATAGGCAGCAATTCCAAATGCAAAATAGTATTTCTTGATTTGCATACTCAAAGCTTATGTTTTCAAGAATATATGTTGAACTGTCCATATTTTGTGTTCCTGACACTTTGTCGATAACTGGTACTGCAGTGTTTTGTAACACAGATTATCTTACACATATCATTATCTCTCTCTCTCACACTACACATAAATGGGAGCACTCCATAAAGTCAAACATTTATAATAGCAAACATCTGTAATTAATGCTGGTAGAAGTGATCGAATAATCGTATGCTTCATGAAAGATTTGGAGAAGAAGTGGAAATTTGCCCTTTACCCACTGTTGTGCAATCTTGGAGTTTGTGTGTGAGTGTGTGTGTGTGTCTGCATATATATATGTATATATATATATATATTTATATATATATATATATATATATATATATATATATATATATATATATATACATATATATATATATGCAGACACACACACACACACACACCACACAAACACACACACACACACACACACACACACACACACACACACACACACACACACACACACAGATAAATAGCAAGAATGCAGGGAGCTTGGTTTTGTGCTTTTTTAACATTTTATTTATTTATTTATTCATTTGGTTCAGAGTTACTATGCCATGGTGGTGCAGTGGTTAGTGTTGCCACCTCACAGCAAGAGGTTCTCCAGTTCAATCCTCAGCTAGGGTGCCTTCTGTGCAGTCTGCATGTCCTCCCTGTGGTCGTTTGGATTTCCTCTGGGTTCTCTGGTTTCATCCCAAAGACATGGTGTAGGTGGATTGGATACTCTAAATTGGTCCTAGGCGTGCATGCGTGCATGCGTGTATGTGCCTTCTGTGGAAGGTTGGGTGCCAGGATGTCAACTCGACATCTTAAAACTCCACTGCCAATCATGAGTGGACAGGTGATCTGCTGTGGTGACCCCTGAATGGAAAAACCCAGAAGAACAATGCAGAGCAAACAACTGTTATAAAGATATTTAGTAATTAGTAGTGTTATTAAGTATTGTCAGTGAAATAATAACCACCTAGTATATTAGATTTCATTCAGAAATGTTAGAGAAAAAACAGAAGTGAAATAGTGTGTGGAGTTGACAGGGAGCAGTGTGGTGAGCAATGTGATGTACAGCATTTATAATATTTGACTATTTAAATAGTTTTGACAAAAAGAGAAACGTTAACAAAAAATATTAGTCTATTCTAATGTACAGAGGCTGTTAAAGTAATTGAGAGTTAGGTGACAGCATCCGTAACAAAACAATTTCACCAGAATGCACTAAGCAGATGCTCCTTAAATTTCTTTTGTTTTATTTTTTAATTATAAAATGAATTGTGTTGCTGTTTTTATTCATTAAGTTCTGTATTCATTTATTTTTTACTGTGAAGGGGAGAAAGACAGGACACCAAAGGAGAAAGATGCTCACAAACACACATCATCCAGTGCTGCTGTATCTTTTTTTAGAATACAACAGGATGTAACAAAGTACAAAAGGCAAAAGTAGGTTCATAGATTGTTACTAGGATAATGACCACTAGGGCCCTTACAAGACTAACTGTACACTCCAAACTATTTAGGTCCCAAGCATCATGGGTGTCTTTAAAGGGGGTCCATTTTAGTAGGCAGGTAACTATGGATTTGTATGGTGGTGTTAGGATAATACTGTTCTTATTGATAACCTCTACCCAAAATGGACATGGAGGCCAAACCAGGGGTAAATTTATGATTTCCCACCCAATTGCCAAGGTTTCATTTGAACAGAATGTGCGGTTAACTCTGTTTTAGATGGATAAGGAGCTTATTCCATAGTGGAGGGATCCTTTGGGACGCATATTTGTCTCTCCAGCACATTCTGTTCATGTGACAAGCGATGTTCAGATCCCTGGATCTAGAGTCTCTGATGTTGTTTGTATTGTGCATATGCAACATATCCATCAGGGCAAGGTCTGAGGAAGCCCTGCAAGCTACTCAAAGACTCTTGTTAGCGGCCTGTAGGAGACTGAATGTGGAAACAGATCCTTTAGGTGATCAGTGTAGGACAAATATTTAATGCCCAGAATTGTCCTGATGAGAAACCTTTTCAGGCGTTCAAACGGTTGCAAGTGTCTGGTTAGATAAATGTCAAAAGGGGCACTCTATTCAATGGCAGATTTGATAAGGGCTGAGTAGAGTGGTCCTTGGTCCTTGGACTTGGATACCATACACTTACCTATAAGTTAGGTGACATAGAATGATTTTAGTGCTATCTTACATATGTGTTGGTCAAAGGTCAGATTGCTTTCTACATATGTTCCCAGATTCCTTACTAAATCATTTTGGAAGTTTATACTAAAATAATCAGGAGGTACTTTCCTGCATGGGAATCATTCATTTAAGCATGGAAATGTATGTTTTTGAACTAGGTCAAAGTTCTAGCTGTTGCTCTGCTCACACTTAATGATTTCTTTATTTTTTTCTTGGCAGGAACCATGACTTGAAAGGCACCTGTCATTCACAAATTCTTTTACAGTGCTCACTACATTTTCTACTGCTGAACTCTTTATGTATATATTCTGTATATTTTGTATATTATGCATATTTCTGTATATGCATAGGGCAGTTGAGGGTTGTTCAGTTCTTGTAATTAGGATCAGGAATATTTACCAGAAATGGACAATAATTTTATTGCATAGCATTACTGTAGCACTGGTTAGATGTTATCACATTTCATTTCACCATTGCCTTAGTGATTTTTCTTTTTTTCTTTTTTTTTTCTGCACTGCATATTTATTTGTATTTCATGTTCAGTTCTTTGTATCTCAGTACATTTTGTTGTTTCAGTAGCCACTGTTACTGAAAACTGCTGTCTGTTACCTGCATTTCTTTAATACGGGCATATGCTATATTGATACTGCACTTCCTGTTACGCCTCATTATTTGGCTACATTCATTGGCTGCTATACTTCTCTGTGAACATGTTAGTGTTCAGAATGCCAGACTTAGCAGTCACGATCAGGTGATTTGAATCAGAGTGCTAGTCTTGTGACAACTTTATTTGTATCACTTCTTGTGCCCCATACCCACAACATTTCTGCTTGTCCTGCTTGATAGCAAACTCGCATTTTTGCTTATGATTTGGCATTATGATATGCAGAATCTCTAATACATTAATTTGTTATTTAGAGATTACACTACTGTTACTTTTTGCTAGGCCTAAAGGTTCACTGTTATTTTTCCTTTTCTGGGTACATTAAATAAAATGAAACTTTTCAAAAGTGCAGACAATCTCATGGTGTGGCAATTAAAGAATCTGTATCATTTTCTACTAACTTAAATTACTTCATGTCACAGTCTAAGGTATTTTCTACCAATTCAAACTACTTAAAAGGAACAGAGCCAGTTTAATTTTTCATCTACTGTATGGGAATGGGTCTGCATTATATTGCAGCTTAAGGCAGCATGGCATTTATGATGAACCCACCGGGTTAGGTACTAACCCTTGACTTACCCACCAGATAGCAAACTGACTCACAGACAAAACTCAAATAATGAGAGCTGGGGACATAGTATAATATATTAAAATACACACACACACTTAGAATGTTTTTCTGTAAACTCTCACACATTGTCATATTTATTTATTTATTTATTTATTTGTAGTTGGTTTACCAGGATAGTCCATTGGGCCAAAAGAACCCATTTTCAATTGAGTCCTGGGGAGAAAAGCTCCAAAAACAATTAGCAAGGTTACAATAAGGTATTTAGTTTCAATTATACAATTCCTATGGACTTGGAAATACAGTAGACTAGTGTACAAATATATACAAATATTATAATCTTGATTGCTGAAAACAATTTACAATATAGAAACTGAGAGGCTTTTACAACTTAGGGTGGGTTACACTGGAGATATCTTTCATACATTCAGGATGAGTAACTTAATACAATCAAGAGAAAGGTATATGAGCTGACATAGAACCTTTCAATATAGAAACAGAGAACCTTTTCCATCAGAGGGTATATTTACACTAAGGTACCTTTAAGTATTCAGAAAAAGCTAATACAAGCAAGAGCAAGATCTATGAGTTTAGGAGAGTAAGTAGAAATTCTCATTATGAATAGGGGAGGAGAAGTGAAAATTCTCAGTATGAGGAGATTATGTTGGGTGGGAGCAGGAGCATTCCCACTGGGAAATTAGGTGTGAGTGAAGGAATTTTTTGAATGAGAAGTGATTTGTGATGGTACGAATGGATGGGGTAAGGAGTTCCAGAGACGAGGAAGACTGTAGGATAAGAGATTTTTTCCAGGGGGAAGAATTGGTTTATACAGTTCAATTAAGTTTTGGTTGTTAGATCTTAGAATTCTATCACGGAGGTGCATTTTGAAGGCAGAGGAAAGGGATGGGCAGAGGGAGTGATTGAAGATGAGTTTGTGTGCAAGAGTCAGTTGGACGTAGGTGAGGTGAATGGGTAGTTCTAACCATTTTAGTTTGTGGAGAGCTGAACAGTGGTGTGAGGAGGACTTAGGGGAGGTAGCAAACTTGACAATTTTGTTATAGCAAGAGGAGAGTTGTGTTTTGAGATAAGATTGTAGGTTAGTTAGAAGCGGGGCTCCATAGAGGAGGGATGGGATGAGAAATGTGGTAGATAGGGTGAGTTTGGTGGAGGGTGTAAGATAACGATTCTGTCTGTAGAGCATGCCGAGTTTTTGGTGGGTTTTTTTTTATATTTAGTTGAAGATGGGAACTGAATTTAAGCTGACTATCAATTTGGACCCCAAGTAATTTGGCCTCAGATACCAGCTCTAAGGGTGTATTGTTGTGACTATTAATAGTGAAATTACTTGGATTGAAAAAGGTAGCTTTAGATGGGGTGAATACCATTACTTTGGTTTTGGAGGCATTGAGTACAAGGTGATTTGTTTTCATCCATTGTTCGGTGGTTGAGAATGCATCTTGAGTAAGCTTTAGCAGTGTGGGGATGGAGGTAGCAGAGCAGATTATAGTTGAATCATCTGCGTATTGGATAATTTTAGTTGAAGGGATAGAGTTATGGAAATTGTTTATGAATATATTGAAAAGCAGGGTACCCAGTATAGATCCTTGGGGAACACCGGTTGGGGTGTTGATGAAAGAGGAGGTGGCTTTTTTCCATCTCACTGCCTGATATCTATTGGATAAGTAGCTAGTGAACCAGTTCAGAGAAGGGGGTGAAAAGTTAAGCTTGGAGAGTTTAGTTAGTAATAAATTGTGGGAGATAGTATCAAAGGCTTTAGAGAGGTCTAGTAGGAGGGTAGAGACAATGTGTCCTGTGTCCAGGGCTTTGTTCACAGCTTCCAGGAAGGAGAGTAGGGCGGTCATAGTACTGTGTCTTGGTCTGAAACCATGTTGTGTTGGAGTTAGTAGGTTATTGTCTAAGAGGTATGGTAGGAGTTGTAGGTGAATACACTTTTCTAAAAGTTTAGAGATAGGAGATAGAATAGCGATGGGACGGAAATTAGTAATATTGTTATTGATATCTCCTTTGTGCAATGGAACAACAACAAAAGCCTTTTTCCAGATTTGGGGTACCGAGCTTTCTTGAATGGAACGGTTGATTAAAATGCTGATGGGGTAGGCAATGGCTTCAGCAGCTATACTGAGAAAGTAAGAAGGAATGTTATCAAGGGCATTAGAGCATGGTTTTAGTTTCTGCAGTAGTTTTTTTATGGTGGATGTGGGTATAGGTTTTAGTGAGAATGGTGGGGGGAGGGGGGGATTTGAGAATGTTGATGATGGAGTGGAGGTAGGAGGATGAGCAGTGGTGAGGGGTGAAAAGTTGGTAGGGGAGGATTGGGGTGTAGTGGGGGTTATGGTGGGGTTTGAAGATGAAAAGGATGAGGTTAGTTTGGAGATAGAATCAATGAAGAAGGTGTTGAATTGAGTGGCCAAGTCTATGTCAGGAGTGTTAGGGTCTGGGCTCAGGTTATCTGGTTTGTTGGGATTGAGGAGGGTAGACATGCATTTCCAAAATTTTTGAGGGTTTGTTTTGTTGTTGTTTTGGAATATGGAGAAGTAATTTTGTCTATCAGAGATGTTTCTGAGTGTTTTGTATTCGTTATGGGCTAGGGGAGTCCTATGTTTCTGATATGATGACCATGCCTTATCTCTAAGGTGCATAGTTACTAGTGTGTTTTTTTTTTAGCCAAGAGGCAGTTTTGTTTTTTATTCATTTTGTTTTTATGGGGGCTTGTTGCTCTAAGAGGTTTAGAAAAGTTGAGTTAAAGTGGGTGACAGCCTGTTCCAGGGGTAGTGTTTTTAGGGTGTAACAGTTGATTGCTTTTAGAGAGTTGGAAAAGATAGTGGGGGTTAAAGTTTTTTGGCAATGAGTAGTAATACAATTGTGAGTAAGATGTAGGGGTGAAGTTAGTCGGTGTGTGAATGTGGGAAAGTGGTCACTAAGGGAATCAGGCAGGGTGCCACTATGTGAGAAGTAATGGGGGTGGGAGACTAATATCCAGTCTAGGATACTATCACTGGTGAGGTTTTTTGAGGGCCAAGTTATGGAGTTGATCAGTTGAGAAAAGTTGTAAAGATTAATGTTAAGTGGATTTGTGGGAGACTGTATTGCAGACCAATTAATATTCATGTCACCCATAAGTATAGTTTCATTGTTAATGTTATTGGAAAGCCAGGAGAGGATATCTTCTAGTGTAGAAATATTGTTGCCTGGGGGGGATGTAGAGGGAGGCTATGCATATGTGTTTGTGTTTATTTACTTGAAGCAGAGCTAGGAGTAGTTCTGCATTATTGAATTGGGGAGCTGGTTTGTTGTAAGGTGTAACTGTTAAGGAGGATAGGTATAGAAGGGCTACTCCACCTCCTTTTTTTGTTTGTTCTATCTTTTCTGATTATAGAGTAGTTGGGTGGAATTATTTCTGAATCTTTTATATGAGGTTTTAACCAAGTTTCAGAGATGGACAAAATGTCTGGTTTGTTATATGTAAGCCAGGCATACAGATTAGGGATTTTGTTGACTATACTTTGGGCGTTTAAGGAGGTGATTAGTATGGATTTATCCGTTGGCGGGGATGAGGATGGGCTTGGGTTGGGGTGTATGTCTCCTAATAATAGAATAGAAGTCAGATATAGCATTAGGTTGGGGAGGTACTTTGTTTGCTTAGAGACGGGGTTGAGTTTAGCTAGATTTAAGGTAGTTGTTGTAGGGTTCGGATAGTTGTGAGGAGTAATAAGTTTATAAGAGAAGAAAAGATGGTGTTTTATGGGGTATAAGCATGGAGAGATTGGGAAGTGTGAATGTAAGACAGGTAGGTTAAGATGATTAGTAGTATGAAAGGATGGAGTGTGGTTATAGTTAGTTGGCAGGGTCAGGTAGTAGATATAGGATATGTTGAGGAACAGTACTAGATGAGTACAGAAGGATATGGCTTTTGAGAGCATAGTGGGATAGGATATTGAGGGAAGGTATGCTGTGGGTGGCTAGTTTACTAGGTATGTGAGTTATAAATTTTGGGAGGAGACAGAGAGGGGAGGTATGGAAGAGTATTGGTGAAAAGAGGGGAGGAGTAAGAAGTGGGCGTGGAAGGGAGGAAGTTACTAGTTGGTTGGGGCGGGGTGATGGGTGTGGATAAAGGGTATAAATGTAGAGGTGCTGGGGGCGGGTGAGAATTGGGGGCAGGGTAGGGGAGCGGAGTAAGCCCGCAGGGCGAACGGAGTGGGTAGACCCAAGGGAAGGCTAAGGGTGAACAAGAACCAATCTGTGGAGCACTAGTAGCTGAAGGTAAGTCCAGGGGACAGGGATTAGGTGGGATGGGGTGGGCCTAGAGTTGAGAGAGGGGAGTAGAATAAAGTTTATTATAGAACAAAGCAGATATCGAAATAAATAAGTAATTAAGAGATAGTGAAAATAAAGAAGTCATGAAACAGGAATTATAAGGAGAGGATGCCACCTAGTGGACAAATAATATAGTACACCTGTGGCTCCACATGGACAGATCCCTAGAGTGGGAGGATAAGGGGGAGTCTTTTGTAGACCGCTCTAATTGTTCTTGAGGGGAGGGGGAAGATCAGAATAGACCAGAAAAGTGGTGGATAGCAGTAGTATGATGAAAAGGGCTGGCCCTGATTTCACAGATATGCAAGTCTACAGAAACAATAAAAAAAGGGAGTAGTTACTCTGACTTGCTTGTTTTGCATACCTGTCTTATTGAAATAAAATAAGCCAATTTTACTAAGGAGTTATGTGGAAATGAGGAAGACAAGAATTTATAAGAGAAAAGGTTTAGTAGAACTAGAGAAACAGCAGAGCATACAAACAGTACACCATCTAAAGACAGATTGCAGTTAGAAGTACAGAATGGGGGGGGGCAGCTAATGTTCTGAAACAATAAGAAAATCTGTAGGTACTTTGGACTTACATGTTTTGCATACCTTTCTTTTGAAATAAACACTTGTAACCAGGAGTATGTGGGATTTAGAAAGACCACAACTTATAGGGGAAAGGGTTTAGTAATACTAGAAAAATAGCAGGGCTTTCAAATAGTTGAAACAGCTTGCAAAGGGAGACTGCTGTTAGAAAGTACAGTACAACCTAGAAAACGTCTGTTAGTTAGACATGAGATTTCAAATGAGAGAGTAAAACTCCTCTCTCAGTGCTTCTTTAATGAGATATTTACAAAAATATGAAAATGATACCTAATTATATAATTAGAAATGAATGTAATACTGAATACTAAGGATAGTGCAGTTAAAATTAAGAACCCAGACAAAGGTGGTGGTATGGTTTTACTTAATCAGATAGATTATGTAAGCAAAATATTCATGATAGTACAGGGCAATGACAGACAGACTTTCCAAGAATGATATCAATATTGCTTATAGAGAGATTTTTTTTCTTAAAGGATGGTTTAAGACAAGGGGTTATTACTTTTGACAATTTTAACTTTTTATCAAACAAATCAAACAAACACCTGTTGTGCCAGCAATTTTTGGGACACTGAAGGCACACAAGAATACAATGGATCCATACTTTTAGGTTAATTGTGGCAACCCCATGTTCTAAAACCTATCCCTTGACTGTCTTTATTGATAAAATTCTTAAAATAATTTTATTAGAAGAAAAGCATATACTTATAGATTCCCTCCCAGGATGTTTTTAAGTAAATTGACACAAGAACATTATAAAAAGAATATTAGTTTTTTAACTGTAGATGTGGTGGACCTGTTTGCTAACATACCACACGACCTGGGTCTGGAACTTTTTGGTTAGCTTTAATGGAATACAAGAAACTTAACAATAAAGAGATAAAAATTTTTAATTGAACTTATGGACATTGTGTTACATAACAATTCTATATTTTTTTGAAGAGGAATTTTATAAACAGGTTAGGAGCATAGTGATAGATGTCCCTATATATGCTAATGATATTAACTTGGGAGAAAAAATGTTTATTCAATTCCATATATGGTATATTTTGGAATTTTTATGAATGTTATTTGAATGATATCTTTATCATTTGGGAAACATCATAAGAGAAAATTATAAGCTTCCTTGTGCATATTTCCAACAGTACCCCATTTCTGAGATTCACACACTCACACATTAAGGAAGAGACAATTTTTTGGATGTTACTATTTCATTGGTGAAAGATGGATTTGCTTCCACTATTTATAGTGAGTCAAGTTTCTCTAGTGCTAATCTTCACTTTAAGAATAGTCACCCATGGTATTGTAAGAAAAAAATTGATCAAAAGACAGTATACCCATGTGTCCAGAATGTGATAACACTATCATTTATTTATTTAAGAGGGACATACATTCGTGACATTATTTGGGAAAGAGGCTACCCACTTGAATTAATAGATGGGATAAAGAATTAATTTATTGAGTGGGATAAGAGATAAATTCCTTTACTCGTAACAGAAATATCATCAACTGATACTACACACATTAACAACAAAGAGAAAACAAAGATCAACAACAGGGGATTCTCTAGATCTTTAGTGTTGGAAGGCAACAATGCCTCACAAGCCATCAAGGAGATTGTTAAGAGAAACTGGTCAATTTTTAAAACAAATGAAAAAATATTCAGTCTGGTGGTTAATGAACCTAGTTTTGTTTTCAAAATGGAAAAAAAATATATAAAATATACTTTACAACCAAATAAGTTAAAATTACGCAGAAATAAGTGTGGGACTTTTAAATGCGTTTCCTGTAAACAATGTCCATTTATCTTGGAGAAAGACTGTATTACTCTCAAAAATTGCTGTCCACCCAAAATCAATTTAGTGAAAGGCAATTGTGGAACATCTGGGTTAGTATATGTGGTGTTGTATGCTAGCTGCCCCTTTTTTCTATATTGGAAAAACACAGAGAGTTTTTATGTAAAATGATACACAAACATGATTATGATATTATAAAGAAAAAAATCAACAGTGATTTGTACAGACATACTTTGATTTGTGATGAATTTAATAAGCTCCTGTTTGGTATTTTAAAAATCATTTATTTAATTAAAAGGGGTGGAGAATGGGAAATATGTATTGAATTTAGAGAACTTACGTGGCAAATAAAGTTGAACCCAACAATACCTGGTTTAAATGACTATTTATCTATTAATCCAGTGTTTTAAAGTTTATAATTGTCTACTTGATAAATGTATGCATAGGTAAAAATTGATGATGGAACAATTACGTTTTAACTTAGATATTTAAATATTTATGTTTTATTGTTCAAGCATTTATTTATTACTGCTATTTTTTCTATTATTGACCTGTTATTATTGATGTAGGACTGTTTTAAAATCAATTCAAAAGTAATTTGGATGTGTTGTCTCTTTAAATATTATTGATCACATGAAGTCTTACTGTTATAAAAGAGTGTTATATTTATGGTCAATCAGTTTTGAAGAACAACTCATAGTGTATAAGGACAAAAGAGCTTAACTTTTTTTTTACATTTTTGGATTCAATAAATTATTTATCACTTCATTTGGAGTGGGTTGCTATCCTCCTACTTGTCTGGAGAACTATCATGTCTTGAAATATCACCCAATGTGAGTCCGTGTGATTTTTACAGTTTTTAGTGGTTTGAGGCTGCATGGAATTATGCTCATTCCCTTTGTTTAACACTGAATATCTCTAAAGATATACAGCTTACAGTACAGGTATCAACAATTTCCTTCAATATTATCTAAGATTTCTCCTGATGTCAAGCAATAGTTTGAAGGTCTCTTGGGTTTGGAAATATTTAGCACTTATATAAATGTTGCATATCTTTGCAATTATTACCAAACACTTAGTAATATCTTAAGTATACTATAAAAGTGTCATTGACAATATATTTTTCTGTCTCCCACCATGGCATTTTTAAACCACGGCACTCAGTAACATGTAGATCTCTCAGTTTTGAAAATATGAATGTAGATATGAAAATATGAAGAACAAATGACCAGATAGCAATTACTATTTCCAGTGAAGACACTCTAGATTAACAGTCTTAGTGTCATTTTGCTACTTGCACCTTGATATTGTTAATTTTGCCTATTATTAACTGATAAGTTATTTAGTCAATTAAGCCCATTCCACATCCGTAATACTTGCCCTGCACCTCACATCTCCATAGATCAAATGTTAAAGGTCCTATCCAAGGCAAAGAACACAGCTTCCATGGGACCTGATAGTATCCCAGGCTGTATTCTGCAACATCTCTATCAAGAACTAGCCTTGAGCACCTTATTCAACCATAGCCTAAGTACTGGCTTCATTCCAGCAGAGTGGAGAACTACCATTGTCATCCCTTTGCACAAAGGTGGTGCCACTACTGACCCTGGTAACTATCACCCCATTAGCTTGACAAATCTGATCTGTACGGCCATGGAGTGTATTATTATGGACCTCATAAACAAGGACATAGGCAATCTCCAAGCAATTGACCCCACCCAGTTCGGATTTGTCAAGGGCAGATCTTGCCTGTTGAACCTGGTTGACTTTTTTGAGACTGTCACCAAGGCGCTGGATGAGGGAAAGTCAGTACACACAGCTTACCTTGACTTGGCCAAATGCTTTGACACAATCTCCCACTCGGGCATCATCGAAAAGCTAACAGAACTTGGTGTAAATCCTTATCTCATCAGGTGGGGGGCCAACTGGCTCACTGATAGGACCCACAAGGTCAAAATAGGTGCCACTACCTCCGATAGCAGACCTGTCACTAGTGGTGTCCCCCAGGGATCTGTCCTGGGACCCCTATTGTTTGGCATCTATGTCTCAGAGGTCCAGGCAAAAACAAAAGTTTGTGGATGACTGTAAGTCGGGTGCTGTCATTGACTCCCCAAATGATTTTAACATACTTCAAGAGGGTCTCACAGCAACAAATGACTGGAGCCAAAGTCATGGCCTTATGTCAAATGCAAAAAAATGTATTATCATACCATTCGGCAAAAACACGGCCCCTACTTAATACCACATCAGCAGCAACCCCCTAAGCACGCAACCTGTGATGAGAGACCTGGGTACACAAGTTGACAACAATCTCACATTTGTCCACCATGTAGCAGCAGTGGTCAGAAAAGCATTTTACTTAGTTCATCTCATAAGTAAATGGATTGCATCCAGAAAAAAGGGGGTTATTACCTCTCTGTACTCCTGCCTCATTAGGCCAATGATTGAGTACAATGCCCCATTTGGTATGTACCTCTCTGAACACCTGCACTAACTGGAAAGGCCACAGAAATACCTCACAAAGAGAATCCATGGCCTCAACACCTGTCCTATGTGGAAAGGCTCAAATCACTATCACTCTACTCTGTACCATACAGATTGCTCAGAGGTGACCTGTGTCTTGCTTACAAAGCACTCTCAGACCCTGCTCTACTAGAGATACTCCATATCTGTAAGTCTAACTCCTCACGTAGTACCCAATCGAAAGGCTTAAATCTAATATGTGACATTAGCAAAACCTGCTGGAGAGACAGGTTTGTCTCACAGAGGGTGCCCTGTTTCAGGAATAGACTCTCCATACACATCAAGCAAAGTACGTCACTGACCCTTTTCAAGTGCAACCTTGTTGAGTGGATGGGCAACCACAAATTTGTCCCAGGGGTTCCACCTGTGTCACTCATTGACAGGGGTGAGAGGTGCTGATTGTGGTTACTTTTCTGGGGATAAACACTTGGCTAGGCTTGTAAGGGCCCCAGGGCCATTAGCCTAGTAATCTCCTATGATCCTATGAACTTATGCTCTCTTTAGAATACCATAAACTGACCTCTTTAAGTCATTTTATATATCAGCCAGTATTATTAATGTATATACCATTATGTAGCGTTAAAAGACTTTCCATGATTTCTTTGTCAATTACAATGGATAATAACACTAAAAAAAATGATTAGGATTAACATGAAAAAAATCTATTAGACAACTAGATATTTTATAACAGCAACAACATTTCTACTGATGAGTCAAGTACATCTTATAGGCAAATGTCCACATAATCCTTTTAAAATGTTTCAGATACTTCCATGTGTGACCACTGAAGCATATTAGTGTGACTTTTTTTCTCGATTCAAGCTAGAAACATGCTAACAGATTTGGTTACCTCAGACCTTTATTCGTTATAGTTCTACAGTGGGCACTACTGAGCTTTTTAGCGTAGCATTTAATTTTGTAATTAAGCCAGGTAGCCTTCAGTATATAAAGTATCATATCTTCATGCTACCACCTTTTGAGCAATACTATAGAGCTACTGATTTTGAAGACTGCATGCTCACCTTTGCTATAAGACACTAGGCAGTTGTGAATGGTGCACTTTGTTCCATTAGTGACAGTACTGTGTAAGAAAGGAGGTAAGGTAGATAATCCTCAGAAATTATGCTTCTGATCATAATAAATGATATCCAATTACGTTTTCTCTGAAAGACCAGAAATCACATAACCAACATAATCATAAAAGGAAAAAGTAGACTGAATCAGTCACACATCATTCCTCTCCCCAGAATGTTGCACATAGACTGAACCAGAAGAAAATCTTATAACCATGAAATTAGACTTTTCCAAATGTCCTAAAATGCTGTGCACATACTATGTCCTAAACATATTTTAATATCTCCAATATATGCTTGTCCTGCTGTACAAAACCTAACCACATAAAATAAACAATATGAAAGACAAAGGCAAACTTCTGGTAACAAATGCTTACTGTAGCACACACACACACACACACACACACACACACACACACACACACACACACACACACACACACACACACACACACATGCACACACACACACACATGCACACACACACACACATATACACACACACACACACACACATATACACACACACACACACGCACAAACACATGACCCCAGATTCATGAAGCTTGCGCCAGGTGCAGGCATAGCGTAGGCGGAATAATGCCAAATATGCCCGCCGAACGATTCAGGTACAAACCAATCCCATGTGCACTACTGGCGTATGCCAGAGCTATGCAGCCCTCGGCATAGGTATGCAAATCACCCCATGTGCAGTGTCGCACCATGCTAATGAAGGCATACAGCAATTCACGAAGTGGTGCAGGCGTAGCGCAAGCCCATGGAAATGTAAACCAAGAAACACGGTTTACATTTTCCCAAACAGAACATCGGAGTTATGTAAGCAGACCACACGCATGTATTACAAAGTTAACATATGCCAATGGACAAATACACAGCCAATGGCACAAGAAAAGATGCACAACACCTAAAAAAACAACATTTAATATCATGTCCACAGTAACACACAGTACAACCGTAGGGCATGTGTGTGCAAACAGGAATACAAAGGAAATATATAAAAATGGCAGAAAATCGTAATGAAAGACAAATTAGGATTGCACCATAATATGCAATGGTAGGCATGGCACACCATAAGCAAGGCACAAGGGTTGCCAGGGGCCCGCAACAGTGTTCGGTGCTGTAACTATGAATTAGTAGTCAATGCCATGCAAATGAGGCAGGTAATACTGAATCGCAAACGCCCCGCTGGATTAAGGATGTACCTGACGGTGCAGCTCTATAACACCAAGGAGTGTATCAAAGGTGATACATGACATCAGCAGAGGGGTGTGCCACTGTATCAGTAAGCACATTGGAGCAATGCAAATCTGGCCTGGCCATTTCTAAGCAAAGCTGAAGGACAGGGGTGGGGAGGAGGGTATAGAACCGTTTAGCTGAGAGCACACATGGTGCCCAAAAGTGCATGTGTACGGGGATGACCTTGTGCCCGAAAGCCGGTAAGCGGATTCACGCACCGTGAACAATAGCACAAACAGGAAGGTCAGGGGAAGAAAAGAAGGAAATGCCGAAGCAGGGTAATCGGCATACTGATGAGCAAGTAACACCAATCAATACACGGTGGCCAATTGACGGCAGTAGACAAGCCTGCATGCAGAAACCTGCAAAACAGGATAGGGGAGGCATAGGATTGCAAAGAAAGGTGTGCAGGACCTGGAATGCAAAGATAGGAGAACTATCATAGCAGAGCAAAGCAAACCCACAGTACATCGGCAATAGCACACATTACGCAAGATAAGCCAGGTCTAGGAAAGTACAAATGAAAGCAGGCAGCTGGATGCATGCCAGCAAATGGTAGGTGTAATGTGCACAAATGTAAATGGAAGGGCAGGAGGTAATTCACGGCATCCAAATGTAATGCAATACCAAAGGCAGCACAATAGTGGTTTCGTAAATAAAACACAGAAGATACCCTGTAGCCACGATCATACATACACACCCTATGACATCATCAGTGTTCACAGCAAAACAGTATAAAGTGTGAAAGCACCCAACACACACCTGTGTATTCCCAAACACCGCACCATAGGTGTAAACAGATGGGGAACTTCTAAAATGTACATGTTGGGAGCTGCCATAGCTGTGATTCATCAGCATGTGTTACAGACTGACTGTGTTGTGGAGGATGATGCCAACAACCACCGAAGGCCTCGGAAGAGGAGAAGAGTGTTCAGACCAAGGGTAACCTACCAGGGTCTACATGATCTGGAGATAGTAGAGTGTTACAGGGTGGACAGGGACATCTTATAGCAAATAGTAGAGCTGTGCCGGCCACGCCTGAGAACCAGAAACAACAGAGGGAATCCCATCCCAGTGGACACGAAGGTATGTGTAAGCTTGCGAATACTAGCCACAGGTACCTTTCAAAGGCCAACTGCAGATATAATAGGGATCTCACAGGCATCGGCATCCGGGGTACTACACCAGTTCCTGGATGCCATGTTACCACATGCCAATGAGCATATACACTTCCCCCGAACTCAGGAGGAGTTGGCAATATGCGTCACTTCCACCGTGTGACAAACTACCCAGAGGTACTGGGTGTGATAGACTGCACTCACATACAAATTAAGTCACCACCCGGTGAGTATGGTAGGCGCTACATAAATCGCAAGGGATTCCACTCCATCAACTGCCCGGTCGTGTGCAATGCCCAGGGCATTATCATGGATGTGTGTGCTGGCAGCCCTAGAAGCTACCATGACTCCCATATCTGGCATGCCTCACAGCTGTATCAGGTATTTGTCAGGGGGAACATCCCACAAGGTCACCTTGTGGGGGATGCTGGCTATGCACTGGAGCCATGGATGATGACCCCCATCAGAAATGCACACACACCAATGCAAGAACGCCATAATGAGGCACACACACAAACCAGAATCATCATAGAGCGTGTGTTTGGGATGCTGAAATCATGGTTCTGGTGCTTGGACACATCTGCTGGAGCATTGCAATACTCTCCAGGCACGTGTGCCCACATCTTCATAGTATGTGCCATGCCACATAATATGATCCTGCGGAAACAGCTGCAGCAGGGTCATAATGGGGGAGGGCCTCACAGCCCACCGCAAGTGCCAAGGCCAACACAGGCACAGAGGGATCTAGACCATGGACACACTGTGCCAGCCCCAGTAGGCAGACGGAGGAGTGCCCAATATGCCTACGCCTTGGCAAAGAGGGAACATATAGCACATATCTTGACAGTGTAGGCTCCCATGGACTGACACCCCTCCCCACCTGCACACACAGTAAAATGGATGGCACACAAACACGACTACCTGTAAATTGTGATGTATAGGTGGCCCACTGTGGAATCCTACATAGGCAGCCCCCAAACATTGTACACGCAACAGCCATGGGAACACGGAACTGTCAACACCTGAACAGTAGATGCGCCCATTAGCAACTGTCGGTGCTGTGTGTATAGGTTCCCAGGTACATCGGTAGGTACATGCCCGATTGTCAGAGGCAAAACACCAAACGGGGCAAACAGTGACACCCATCGCCAAAACATTGAGTAAGCAACTGTCGCATACTGGAGCAGAGGCAATCGCGGGAGCACATATGTGTAAGCACTGTCCTACACACAGTCATCATGAATTACCCGCCGCGTTACTGAGGCGCTCCACAAAATGTAATCATGGATGCAGTGTCAAGGCAGGGGATGTACCCATGCCAGGCATTAGTCACCCCGGCATGCTGCATCCACAGTCGTATGAAGGTGTAGTAAATTATCGGGTGTACCTAATTGTGATATACATACTCAGTGCCGGAGTACAGCCAGTAAACATCACATGGACATACCATTAACTGGACCCATCAAGTTGTAAACTAACAGAGTCATCCATGCGAGTGTAGTGTGGAGTAACTGCTGTAGTGTACTGCACATACAAATTGACATAATTCGTGTACAACCCCCAGATGTCCAAGTGGTACATGCAGTGACTGTTGTGCATGTTCCAGGTCCCACGTCCCGCAAGGGATGTAACATAGTCCCGACAGCACGGGTAATGCATTCCGGATGCAGGTCATCAGAATATGTGTAGCACATGTTAGTGGGAATAAGCATTGCCCACAGCTGGTAAGCGATGGTTAAATATGACTATACGGATATGCGCGAAACAGGGCTAAGTGTCACTGACCACTGCGCAGATCATGGTCAATGATGTACAAAACAGGTGACACCAGCATTAGTCACCCCTGAACAAATAGCGCCTTCTCTGAATGGTAAAACGACCACTGCCAGGAGTGGAACAGGCAGTCATGTACACAATCACCCAACACTATTGCTAGGCAAGATGTACATATGGTAGGGTTACCACAGCTCAAATGACCAATGTGGGACATATGCCAGATGTCAGCAGGACGACACACACCCGGCCAGGATGAAAACCAGAATGACAGTGTTTTACATAGATGTCTAGTAATGGTCGCAGGTACGTGTTCCGTGTCCTGTACATGTAGGTGGGTCAGATACAGAATAAGTGTGTCATGCAACTATGACATAAACTATAGGGAATATGTTTGTCCCAAAGTTGCAGGACATTTGCTATTTTCACAAATATTTTGCAGGACACAACTGCACAAAGAGGGACTGTCCCTCGCAAAGTGGGATGGGAGGTAATCTTAACCTATGGCAGGTGTGTAATGTGACAGGTACAGACACAAAAGTGCGGAGTCCAGGAAACACAGTATACACTGACAAACACACAATGAAAGGCGTAGCATGCCTGTCACCACCCCTGTCCGAGATATGTATATATATATATATATATATATATATATATATATATATATATATATATATATATATCTACACATATATAATACAGATAGAAAGGGCGATAGTGTGATATATGTCGATATACAAGGGGTCATAGATAGGTCGACGACATTCTAAACACCTTTGAGGTACAAATAAACAGGATACCACCAACTATGGAACGTGTCACACACCGACACACGTAACCAGGAGGATGAAAGACAGAAAGAACACAGTACTGGAACAGTAGAACCACGAGCAATAGGGTGATAGTAAGGACATGTAGTCACAGCTGTCGGCGGTGTGGTCCACATAGGTACCATGTACAACTGTGGTTCTGAGTGATGTAGCCTGTGTATATAGGTGTTGAGGGTGCCATGTATGTTCCCATGTGACTAAAGTGTGTGTGTGTGTGTGTGTGTGTGTGTGTGTGTGTGTCCGCATAGTGTGTCTGTAGGTGGCAACACGGAGGTAGAAGATGATTACGGTAGGTGCGGGTATAGCTATCCGTAGGCATGCGGTAAACACCTGTCCCACATTGGAAGGGACAGCCCCCCCTGGGCAGGTGTGTCCTGACATAAAACATTAGAAAGGGCAACTGTCCATGAGTGTAGGACATTAGTATATCCCACATAATATGCAATAGTTGCAGGAAATACTCATGCCTGTATGTAAGAAACGGAAATGCTACATGCAAACCAATAAGTAGTGAAGGACCAAGAACAATAGGTATGTAATGAGGATAAAAGTATGTGCTATCCTGTGTACTGACCGTGGCCATATGTCAGCCTGTAAACACCACTGTGTGACCCGCAAGTGTCCAACTATGGCCATATGAAAAAGTGGCAAGCCATGTGACAGAGGGTCTGACACCAACACCACTGCAATGACTGCAAATATCTGGGACAGACATACACGGGATAGCATTCATTTACAAATATCCCTGCACATATCGCCGTACATCCGGAGGTATGGAAGTATCAACTGCACCTGCATACCATATAGAAACCAATTAACAATGGCCCAAAGTAAATTCCCGTAACAGAAGTCTATTAAGTGATAGCACTGTAATTAGGGAAGGGGCCCACACACATATATGTGGACTATGTAGAAATGCAAGCCCCACAAAACTGTATATGCTACGTACACCCGCCTACATCCCCCACACTGTAAACAATAGCAATACAGACCGTAACCACAGCCCAAACATCTAGTTAGTCAATTACATCTGCTGAACCATTGACATACCTTGTGAGAGACATTTAAAGGCGCCATGCAAAATTGTATCCGTCGTATAACGGAACAAACGGCGATGTTACAGGTGTTTGCAATAGTCCTTTATCAGACGGGTGGGATGACAGGTACAGTCACAGGTAGAACCACATACTCAAGCCGTCACACACAATCCATGGGGGACATGACCCCAAAATAGACTTTGCTCTACACAAAGCAGTTGCAATTACACACAACAAAACACAATACAGGCCGTCTCCCCGAAGGCAGGGCAAATGGCCAACACCCAGGTGTAGAATTCAATTATACCCCACAGCTACGGTATAATTGGCGAATGGAGTAGCTGCACAGCTGAAGTGCATGTAATTAGTCACACTGGACCACCAATTGGCGGCAGTAAACCACATGTTGCAGGTATAGACGTATATAAGGATGACTTGCCAGATATGCAAAATGTATGCTCATACCGTATAACAGTTGAAAGAGTGATACAGAAGAGCGAGATAGAGATGAAACACCAGAACGATATCAAGGTATGTTTAACGCTAACTGTATGTATAGTATGTTCTGTATTACGTAATGTCAGTGTATGCATAGCCTGGTTTGCAGTAACTAAAAGTGTCCGCCATGCATAAAGTGGGGAATGGTATTTATGTAGTGATGTCTCGCTGATCGTACTAATGCTTGTAGAAGATGTGCGTCCAGCAGTGGGCCACACTGTAAACAGCACAGACACCACAAGGGATGCAACATGATGGCATTAAACAGAACAATGTCATATGACCTGCCGTCAGTGGCAGGGTATGTCCAATAAGTACGTGCCATAGCAGGGGATAGTATATGTAGATATACTGTAACAGTACGCATGTGTATGAGCATATAACGTCAATGACATGTCTAAGGTGGACCCTATGTGCAAGTAATGGTTGAATTATGGGATACCATGTAAAACATGTGTTATGTATAGTACAGTAGATTGATACATCAGATATGTTATACAGGAGAACAAGCATATGATGCATAACAAAGGTATCATATAGTGATGTGAGTAGTATGTACTTAAGATATGTATAAACAGTTATGATGAAATAGCTATGTACTCCACTCTGTGCATTTGCAAAGGACGCAAACATTACTCCCATACTAGAATAGCAGAAGAGATGTGACAGACAAACATGAACATGATTGGCATGTACAATAACAGTATACATAAGGCCCGTAGTCACAGGACATTGTAATAGCATGACAGCCAATCTAACTGGAAGGGCTATACCAGTAACCATGCACAAAGGACATGTAATAGCTGCACAGGTTCATAGTGGGGTACCATGCAGTCTGGCAAGTCAATGTGTAACAACAACTACAGTGTGCACACCAGTGGCACCTCTCCAGGGTAGTGTCCTGTGAACAGAAGAGCCATGTGTAACCTGCATCACTGCACAGTACAGCCACTGCAGTGATCCCTGGCGTACATGTGTCCATCATCCAGCAAGAGAGGTATCACATGAACACTGCTACTGACTGTCCATGCGTGATGTACATAGGAATCATGTCCCAAAGCATGGTGAGTGTCCGGTCTGGGAATGCAACCCCCAAGCACATGCCACTCACTGTCACGTGTGTGCATATATCCATGAGCATCATGGCCATAGTAGCTATTGTGTATGTCGTGTATGTGGAGTATATCCGTAAACATATTTGCAGACATGGGCCCTGTCTTTGCAGCAGACATCACCCCTGAGTATGTAGTCTGCAAATGTGTACAGACATGGTGTCTGTACATAAGCCGCATACATTAACAGCTGTAGCTCAATAAACTTCATGGCGTTTTAATGTTGGGTTATGTAAAGCTGTTGTGTAAGGTACACCCTACATGGGGTGTTGTACCCATGGATGTGTGTATACGTCCGGTGTTCAGAGGTTCAATGGGTGCCTATGTACCAGCTACACACCCAGTACAGACATGTGTGAACACGTAGAAGGATATCCATGCCACAGTGGCAATGTGGTAATCACAGGAGTGTGTGCGACATACATGTGTCTTACAAACATGTACAATGCAACTTGTATGTAGGGGACTAACACCTATGTGATAACCAGTGGGAGGATGGTGTACTGCAAAGGTGATGTTCACACCAAGTGTCATGGAGGTAGAGTCCATGATGTTCATATCGGTATCTGTCACAGTGACACCCGTATGGATGGGGTCTGTATCAGCCGGTGGAGCAACAACGGCGCTGGGTATGCAGTGGTCTGTAAAGCTAGGCAGGGAAGTCCCCTCAGTGGTAGCCTGTACCTCAGGGAAGCATATACACAACATGAGGGCCCCATGACTGAGGACTGTGGTAAGCCAAGTGTAACTGGATTGCAGTATGTGATATGGTATGCCACCCTAAGTGTGTGTGTCCCGTCCATTAGCCACATTGCATAACATCTGGAGACATATGTTGTGATGTGCAGGTGGATGTGTATGTAGTCAATACCAGAATGGAGAACGGTGCTGAATGGCAGCGAGAGGACAACGCAGGCTGTGTGGACACCCATGTCAACATCAATTACTCTGGCGACTATAGGAAAGGTGTACAACAGGTGAAGGAGGCATGCTGTGGCCCCAACAAGACCAACCCAGCTGGCATCAAAGGACTGGAGCACAACAAAGACTCAACGAATGATGTCCATGATGATGTGCCCTATAGCCATGCATAACAGTCCAGTGAGGTGTGTAGGGCAATAGTCCCAGTCGTGCAGTGTGGCGCCACCTGTGTGGAGTGTTACTGTTGCTGTGTGCCAGTCAGGGGCCACAATGTCTGGTACAAGGCTATTACTGAATATGGTGTCCCAGTGGGGAGACATGCTGTTCAGAGTTCTGTGGACATCACAGCCTGGGATATTGCAGGGTGACAAGGGGCCTGTGTCCCAGGACATATAGAGTGCAGGTCAGTACTGTGTAGGTGTGACTGCAGGTACACTGCAATGTAGCTGCAAGGAATGTGGCCCTGCAGGGAGTGAGAGGGTGTAATGTTAGCAATGAAGCCATCAGACAGCATGTTGCCAACATCACCTGTTACTGTCATGTTCCAGAGTGACAGTTGTATGTGTGAGCAGATGTGGGTATTGCATACGACTACTGACATACCACCATAATGCCCTGTGGTACATCTCAGAATGTGTCACAGTAATGTGTACGTAGCTAGTTATGGAGTATGTGATGAGTGATCCTGTGGCCCTACGGAGGCTGACTAGTGAGTCACCCCACCCATGGGAATGTACACCACTATGCAACAGCCCCCACCTGTTGTTGTAAAGTATGTCCATGGGACTGCACCCCCAGAGTGTCGTCTGTATTCTGGTGTGTACCAGCATGGCTCTGTGTGGAATAGCATGAACCACATTGTTGTGTACGTGCCATTGAAGTGCACTGGGGTATGTCTCAGCATTTGCATGGGCATTGTCCACCTGCATGTGTGTCACGACAACAATTACCGCTGTCATACGACATCTGTAGTTGGTGTTGTAGTACTCATCTACTGTGTATGCCGTGAAATGTGTGGTGCCGGTATGTGGCTAACAAGGGTGGGTAGCAGATGTTCAGATTCCAACAATGAGGGGATAACCGCAGGTGTGGAACAGCAGTCACATGTTGGTAGTGTCCATGTCAAGGATACTGTTGGTCTTGGAGGTGGTGTATGGGTCGAACCAGCTGAGCGGAGGTTATGACTCATGCACAGTGTACGCCTAATGTTTCAGTACATGTGTGGCTATCACACTTAAGTGTGGGTTACTGTCAGTCTCACATTAGTAGCAGCAGTAGTTCCGGACACAGTTATATGCACGTGGAGCACCTGTAATACATTGTGCGAAGTAACCAGCCGGGATGTGTGTACAACATAGTGGAATATGGAGACACCTCAGCTGTGGGTGTGCCAGTCCAGGTACGTGCCTGAGAGGTACAGTCTGTCTATACCCAGTCATTGCAGGTGTGGTCTGCAGAGCCAAGAGGCAGGTCCCAGTCACTGCAGAGATATTGCAGTGGTCCAGTATCAGGTGTGCCTTGCCTGCGTGCATCACAGAGGATGATGTCAAGCATTGTGTGACATGACCACATGCTTCGCTAGCCAGTTCCCGTTCTGGTGGTTGACTGTTACTGGGCACTGTGCAAGACAGGCAGTATAAAAGCAGCAAGAGTCCAACATGTGATCCGTACTCCCAGGGCTGACAGGTGCAGGTCAACTGTGCCACAGCATCATGTTGTTTGGCCGGGTCTGTCAAAGTGGACGTATACTAGATGCCTGTGGAATGACAGCAGAAGGATGGACAACTGTTGGGAGTGACACAGTCATTCATAGTACAGTGGTAACAGGTCTGGATAACTGCAAAATGCTTCCCAGAGCATGGACCACACCATCAAGGTGACAACACTGGTGGGCTATTGCATGTCCCTTCACATGTAGTCTGTGCCCTGAGTGACAACTTCAGTCACACAAACATGGAAGGGAAGTCACATCATACCTGCTGACTTGTGGCATGTGTGCATAGGTTATGTTGCAGAACCAATTACTGGACAGCAGGATGGAAGTGACTATCGCCTTGTGTAGCCTGCTGAGTGGAACAGCAGTGTGACTGCCGACACTCACCTAAGACAGGTGCGTTGTGTATGTTATGACACCCTGTTTGTGCTGTATGTGATGGGCACACGTGTCTGTGGGCCATAGGTTGGTATGGTTGTGTTTGGCAATGTGAGCTGTCGTCGGTGCCCACACAGAGTATGGAGGGGTACTGTACAAGGTGTCTCCGTATGTGTGGCCTGTGGTGGGGATCATGTGGGACCATGTGATGTGTGGGGTGTGTTGCCAATGTTGCACAACCCCACATGACAGTCAGGTGCAGTCAGGGTTGGTGACAGTATAACCTCCAGCAGAGCTGCATATGTGCATCCCCCACAGGCTGTACTGTTGTATGTTGGGAGGTGTGCATTGACTGTGGACATGAGAATAGCTCTATTGCCACATGTACAACATAGTCATCATAGTGACAGGCAATAGCACTGGTCTGTGCCAGTTGGACATGCCTGTATATAAGTGGTACGTTGCAGGTGGACAGGCTGTAGAAACAACCATGTCTCACGAGGTATGTGAGTGATGTGTGTATGACAGCTGTTGTACAGTTATCAAACTGGAAATGTATGGACAGACAGTGTACCTGTGAGGACTGGTGTGAAATGGGTGCTAAACTAAGCAGTAGCTCATAATATGCCAAGAAGCTCTGAACAAGTGCTGAGCGTGCCCATACATAACAGATAGGGTGTTGTATAATATCAACCCACAAGTGTTGACAACAGTCATGATTGGTGGCACCACATCAGAACACTGCTGGGTATGGTCTGCAGGTCCATGAACCATTATTAATGTAGACGTTAGCAGAACAGATGTACAAGACAGTATGGATGTTTGGCTACAGATGCCTGTGTATGTCACAGGAGTGTTCTACTACTGGCCTGTTGACAGACTCACAACTACCAAAGGTGCTACAGTGACATGTGCATATCACACGGTGTCAGCTACAGTAAACCAGGGTTAATGTGTTGTACCCCACCCGCATTGTAGCCCATACCACACAGACAAATGTCAGCCATCTGTGTATGTGATGATGTGAATGGCCATGACCTATGGGCAATTGTTGTCACAGTGTTGTGAACAACATACAGAATGGGCTGTGTGTGTGATGTGTGTGACATATATGCACATTCTGGTGGATGATATGAGCAATGACACCACTAAGGGAATACCCCCGTACCCATTAAGAAACATCTAGGCTGTGGTCAACAGTATGGACACTGTGTTAGGGATGGTGTAGTATAGTACACCTCCCTGAGCTGCAGACATCTCCCTGGCCCTTTAGGTAGTCATCCGAGGTACCCATGACATGACAGGGTGGTATCCATGAGCACGGAGATCATTGGACAGGCATACACAGCACCCATGTGACCAATATTGGAATACACATCACTCTCCAGGTGTAGGGCCCATGCATGGATGGCCGATACCAGCCTCCACAATACTCACCTCCAGTATGCAGCATGCTACCCACCTTGCATACAGACATATGCCACACTATGCTGTTAGACATGCTACATGTCCATAGCCTGATCTGAAAGACATACATCATGGGCAACCACCATCCCACGACTAGGATGGCCATATGCTGGACAGATCCCTGTGCCATACCTGTGACATACTCCCACCATACCATGCAGCCCTGTCTACATAGCTGCACATATCATCCCTGCCATACATGGTGTGATGGCTGTATGGTAGATATAGTATCATCTATCTGGATCAGTAATGTGTCACTGATGCCCCTCATGGTGGCGTAATGGATTTTGGATACAGCTAGGAAACCCAGCCCATACATGCTAAAGCCGATAACCTTACCTGCGAATGACGTCCGACTAGCCATTGTCCCATGTCTATCACATGTGCAACACAGGTGATCTGTGGCAGGATGTTGAACAGCTGTACATTACAGTGTAGATGTCTATGGAAAACAGATGCATGTACAGGTTTCCATACGTACTTGGTGCATTGTCACTGCCCAAGTCCAGTAAGGCTGTGACTGTGTTGATATGTGACATATCCACAGCATGTAGGTCATCAGCATTACCGTTGATACATCAGGCATGGGTAGATAGGTAAGAACACCAGTGCATGCAAACAGACATGTCCACATGGAGACTGACGTCACATGCAGTAGGAATACTAATGAGGTGACACACTTATATGGGGATGATATCCAATGCATACTGGGTATTACATGTGTGGGACACATACATGCCAGTCGTGTTAGTGTCATGTTGATTTGCAAAGATAACTGTGCAAATTTACTAGAATGTATGTGCAGCAGTATCACTGTACATGTCTGTAAATGTGACTTGTCACCTTCATCATGTCTTACAGATAATGCCGCATACGCACCTACCAGCATATAGCCGAGAGGAGGATGATGTCGTAATACCGTACCTCCATGAGAACTATGAGGTGTTATTTAGCCACGTGTCACAGCATGCACAGCAGTGGGATGACCTGTGGCAGGATCTTCACAGGAGGGTCAACGAAGTGGGCAGCCACAACCGCACCTACCAGCAGGTGCGCAGACACTGCACGGACCTTATACATCATGCAAAACAGTGTGCCACTGCAATCACCAGAGAACAAGGTGGTACGGGTGGTGGGCCACCAACCCAGCCTGCACTCACACACACAGAGGAGCTACTGGCCAGTCTGGGAACACCCTCGGAACAGCCCCCACAAACACAAGCTGCCATCGTGGAGGTGGGTGTCTCCCAACCAATGAGCCTGGAGTTGCCTGGTAAGTCAGTACTGAACATATGGCCAGTATATCCCACATACGTGCATGTGTCAGTGTACATCATGTAATGTAACAACATATGCAAGGTATGTGGACACACATGCTTTATGCTACCCTGTGTATGCACCATACCTCTGAACTGTACGGGTATTTGCAGGATGTCCAGATGTCTGCCTCATATTGGTGGTGTGTTCCCCTTAATATCTGTCCCTTTATGGCAAATAGCTGAGGAATGGAGCCATTAAATGATGACATACAGTTGTGTTTATGACTGCACATTCCGTGTCAAACCCATGTGCATGCAAACCTATTGGTCTATCAAATATCCAAGTTAGTAAGAGCAATATGTCACAGTTGTCCCTATATGTTCCCCATCATAGTAGGCTTTGTCCACATTTATTGTTCTAAGAGGTTGAGAGGTATGGTATGCACACATGTGCTGACTATATGCTATTGTACAGGTGAATGTGTTAACCTGCACTGTGCACCCTGTGGCTATCATACAGTCATGGATAATGCTCATACTGCTGTGTCACCCTATACAGGTACCTCTGGCGTGCCGCACAGACAAGAGTCTATTGCAGGTGAATCTATCATTGGTATCAGGCATGTTAAAGCATAGATCTATTCACCATGTGGCCAGTTAATACATGGATATACAGGTCGCATCACCCATCATCCACACAGGCCACCCATGTGCAATATATACAACTGAAATGATACACAGACATGAAACTACAGTATTTGTCATTGCTACATGTGTGTCCAGCTGTGCATACAACGGTGGAGGTGTTCTACAATGGAGGCATATGTACTATACAGTGGAACAAAATGTGTGATACACAAACCAGTACCGCACAGTCAGCAGTGATATGAGCAGACCACAGGCATCACCATTGTGTTATATGCCCCTGCAATGGTTTCACACACTGAGATGTTCTATCCGACATGTCTGAGACACGTAGCATTTTGGTTGCAATATTGTCACAATTTCCCATAACCCATACCCCACATACCACACATACACCTGTTGTCTGCATAGCCCTGTGGATGGTGACATAACCAACATCTATGGGTGTACATCATATGGGACAACACAGACATGTGTGATAGACGGCCATCACATATATGACCAACACATGTGCACATATGGCCATGGGGGATGGCCAGAGACACATAGCCACACAGAAGATGGGATGTGGATACACCCTGTCCCACTTTGTCCAAACATGGTCCAAGTACAGCCGTACTAGATTGATTGTACAGGTGATGTGGTACGCTGCACATCATAAATGCCTGTGCACAGCTAGTGGAGGTGTCGGTGACATGTATCTCATAAGATGTGTTGAACATGTCTGTGTCATAGCATGATGGTAGTCACCTTCACAGATTCCACTGACAGTGACACCAGGCCACAGAAACTGTACTTTTTCCCCCTGGGTAGGACATCACTGTTAGCTGTGCACCATGTGTGTATGGTACGTCAATGTCATGTGTGAAATGGTGACGTGACAGGTCCACTATGTGTGGACATGGATGCCAGGCAGCTAACACTCTGTAGTCATCGTGCAGGGGTGTCATCTGTATGTCCTCCAGTGACCTGTCACATGACACAGCATGGTTGGGTGTGTATACACCTCAGCATCGTAGGTCACAATCCACAGGTATGTCATGGGTATGCATGCAGTTCTGGATATGCAATGTCTACATAACATGCACTGTTTAGCAATATAGATGCCTCATGATGCCATGCAATGGCACAGTGTCTGTACATCACACTGTACAGCAATGTAGATGGCCCAGTCCCCTACCATGCCCATGCACATTTTCTCAACATGCATTCTATCTGTAGGGCATATGGACAACACCGCAATGTGATACCCAGTACAATGCTGTACATGTGTCACGACACCATTGTGTCAGGCATGCATGCATGTTAATAAACATGTCAGCAGATTACATGCCAAGGTCATGTCAGCCATGTGTACTGTTATCCTGTTCTGGTCCACATGGTGTATCACGGGGATGCATGCATACTACCATGATCGTGTGACTTGCATGGATAATGATATGACACCTGCCTGCTGTAGTGTGCATTCCAGGGGGCATGCTTACAAACAATATTGATGTCTGAGCAGCATGCTGTCAGCTGTGTCACAAGCATGCTGCATGCCATCTGTCATCTCACATGCATGGTGTGTCATGTGTGTCAGTGTGTGTGTGTGTGTGTGTGTGTGTGTGTGTGTGTGTGTGTGTGTGTGTGTGTTTGTGTGCATGTGTGTCAGTGTGTGTGTCTGTCAGTGTGTGTGTGTCTATTGTAATTTAGAGTATTTCTTTGAATTCACAGGTGATGTAGGTGTGTTATCCTCCTGCGGTCCATCTGATAGTGTCCTCACAGATGCTAGCAGTGATGAACATATGCACGAGGTACAGGCAGGGATGTCAGGGGCAGAATCTGTGCCAACGGTTGCCATCTCATCTATGTCCCCCTCTTCCCCGCACACAGTTCAGCTGCCAACACATACCGCATCTACAGTGGCCATAGAGGAAGGACAGTCAGCATTTGTTAGCGTTGAACAGGAACGTGTGGTGGCTACAGAAGGTGTGTCTCCACACCATGGTGGCAGTATACTGACTGCAGATGTGCCACACAGGCATCTGGCTGGTGCTGCCCGTAGGAGGACCGCTGGCAGACATGCACCTGCAAGACATAGCGCAGCAGCTGGGATCACCAGACACATGTTCCAGACTGTAATGGTGGCACAGGCATGTGCCGGATGGCAGAACAGAGAAGGGCAGAGGCTGCAGAGGGCTGCTATCAGTACCCTAAACAACAACATCCAGGCATTGGCAGGCGATTGGGTGACATGGTCAGAATCCTCGACCGTGGCATGGCAATCTGCAAGCGTGAGCTGTCTGTGATGGAACATCTGGTAGGGGTGAGGCGTAGGACACATGGACACAGGCCAGCTACACAACCTAGTGCAGTTCAACGTGAGCATGCCACCTCACATGGCCGCTCCCATAGTGCCGGTAGCAGTGCAGCTGGTGCTGCGATGTCCACACCAGGTCACAGCAGGCCATGTGGATGTGGCCCTGGACATTCCCGGTGGGGAAACGGTTCCAGTGGCCATGTGTCATCGGACAGTAGCCATTCTGTACCTCTGCCTGGTAGTGCCCATGTAACCCCTGGTAGGCACAGGACACATGGCTGTGTCCGGTCACAGTGAGCTGTACAACCTGGTCTGTACAATCTGGAGTTGTCCATAATATCCTTGTGTAGGCCTCACAAATAACAGAACTGTGTGCACACATACACGCACACAGCAAACACAACTGTAGGGCTCCACAACACCCACATGCATATGGAACAGACATGTCCATTCGAATCACTGGCCCTTACCCGCACACATGATGTCATCCATTAATGCAGCCTATGCCCCTGTCAAACAGTATCACCCTGTTCATATGATGAAGCATGTACAGGTTTCCATACGTACTTGGTGCATTGTCACTGCCCAAGTCCAGTAAGGCTGTGACTGTGTTGATATGTGACATATCCACAGCATGTAGGTCATCAGCATTACCGTGGCTACATCAGGCATGGGTAGATAGGTAAGAACACCAATACATGCAAACAGACATGTCCTCATGGAGACTGACATCACATGCAGTAGGAATGGGTGCTATAGTAATTAGTAGCTCATGAAGTGCTCACATGTTCTGAACAAGTGCTGAGCATGAATATGCTATACAGATAGGGTGTTGGATAATATCATCCACACCATCGGTGCAGGGATATGCTCATATGGTCTGATGAACAGGGTGAACTGAATAGTGAGAGGTGTATCTAACATTACTTGTGTATGCATATTGCGGGATGTGTATGTTGTATTGGTCATGTGTGAACACTGAGATGTGAGAGGTGCATCTAACATTACTTGTGTATGCATATTGAGGGATGTGTATGTTGCATTGGATGTGTGTGAATACTGAGAGATGTGTATGTGACATCAGTGGTGTACTGTCAACATGCACCAGTCATACCATGTAGTCCAGGTGCAGCATGCATTGTGATATGTTCACAGTATGTGTCTCGGTTACAACAGTAACAGCATGTTGGTAATGATGCCCTGGTTCCCTCCTATGGTGTACTGGCATGTGCCTACAGGTAGCAGTGTTTGCAGTCCCCCATGTGTAACTGTGGAGTACTCACATGCACGTATGTCAATATCAGCATGCTAAACGTACCCTCAACCTGACTGTTGGACAGTCGAACATGACACAGATGTCCGCACATATACTGCACCTGAAGCATGTGGTCAGTTGAACAGGCTACAGCGGACATAGATGTGACATACATACCGGGAAACATTACAGATATGTTGACATGGTGCAGGGGTTGTACACAGCAGTCAGGCCAATGATGACATTAGAGGCCACCTGATAGCATGAGGCCACACTGTGTAGCGGTAATACCCTGTCACAGTACAGGACCATGGCCACATTCATGGGGTCTACAGCAGTATAACACACCCCATAGTGTTCAGGTGTGGACCCTTGCCTATGTGGTCATCACCCTCGCAGTACTTTGCACCCACACAACGTGGCACAGAGAAGAGACATGCACAGGTAGCCAGTATGGCTGGGACCGATGGCATCAACAGGGTAGTGGACTGCATCACCATGAGGGGTTACTGATCCTGTTTCCACAGTATGGTAGCATACACCCTCACACCAAGCACCAGACAGCCATACATACATACATACACACACACACTGTGGTGACCAGATATGTGTGTACGGATAGCCGATGTGTGTGATGCACCACACCTGCCGACCTCATGCTTTCCACACTGCAGTATGTACAGATCTCTACAACAGTGTACAGGGATGTGTTACATCTGGGACGTAGTCCCCACCATATGTGGCATGTGTGGTCACACAAGCGGACACACATGGCAGTGCTGGGAATGATACACCTGCCATATGATGATCCATTTGATAGACATGCAGCGGTACTGTCCACAGTATGTGTACCAACGCTATGTCTGGCAATTGTATGGCTATGTGCACAAGGGAGGATGTCAGTGATACAGGTGTCACATGACATACAGTTTGTTACACCTGACCACTGTGCATGCGTTAAGTCATCACCATCAAGTAACAGCAAACAGCACATGGCATGGTAGGGTGGCGTGTGATACACCCGAGAGCCATCCCCGGCACACATACATCTACACAGGTGGATCACCACTTTATGTACACAGATCCCTCCATACGTGATGTACAACCAACTGTACTGTCTGTATGTCATCATATACAGGTGTCAATGATGGGGCTGCATTGCGACTGCATGTTGTAGTTAGGCACAGCTGTGTTATGGACATCGGCCACTGCACATGCATGGTTGCTGGATGCACAGTACAGATTGTACATGTGCGTTGGTCTTACATGTGTCTCCTGTAGCCACGTTTGTATGCATTGCTATTGGTGGACATGTGTGTTGACATACATAACACATGGACTGTAGTATGATATCACGGGTGTCATGGGCGACTACTACAGGGGAATGTGTCCTCCATCAACATTGCTACCTCCTGTACTGTGAGCATTCAACAGACATGGACCCACCTTCCATTTGCGTGCGTATGATTGCTTAGTCCACTGTTCTGCACGGGGGGCAGCAAAGGCTTAGCTATGTACATATGTGTTGTGTGTGTGGTCCATGCACACATCCACTACAATCACATGTTTGACATATCCAAACATGTGTGTTCGTTGGTGTACAGCAACACTCATCTGTCACAGCTGTGTAATACCTGGGGCCCCTGGTATGTCTTGAGCTGACCTGGTCATGTATAGTGGTATACTTGCAATGCATAACACCTGTTGGAACCCTGCCAGTACATGTGTACCCTGCACAGTTGCTGTAGACCTCTGTACAGTCCACTGGTCATGTGTCACATGGTGTTGTGGTAATGTATGGCTGTGTACTGCTGCAGCAATGACATGGTGATGTCTCGAGGGCTACAGTGTAGACTGCAGAGTGTACATCTGGGATCTGCACCTGTGACAGCTGTGATGGCAGCTGAGTGTGTACTGGTCACTGCATATGTTTGACCGCTCTGTGCGTGGGGACAGTTATACCTTACTGTGCCCTTCCATGTGTAGACTCCGTCTGCATGCAAGACGGCCCTTTGAAACTGCTAAGTGTGTGAGCATGCCCAGTACGCCATTATGTAGATGGACACACATGACAGTCCCAACTGTGCCCATGCGAGTTGAGACTCCGTCTGCATGCATGACGGTCCTTTGCAACTGCTAAGTGTGTGAGCATGCCCAGTACGCTGTTGTGCAGATCAACACACATGACAGTCCCAACTGAGCCCTTCCATATGTAGACTCCATCTGCATGCAAGACGGCCCTTTGCAACTGCTAAGTGTGTGAGCATGCCCAGTACGCTGTTGTGTAGATCGACACACATGACAGTCCTAACTGAGCCCTTGCGAGCTGAGACTACGTCTGCATGCAAGATGGCCGTTTGCAACTGCTAAGTGTGTGAGCATGCCCAGTACGCTGTTGTGTAGATCGACACACATGATAGTCCCAACTGAGCCCTTCCGTGTGTAGACTCCGTCTGCTTGCAAGTCGGCCCTTTGCAACTGCTAAGTGTGTGAGCATGCCCAGTACGCCGTTGTGTAGATGGACACACAGTACAGTCCGAACAGACATGTATTACTAAGCGTGTGGCCATGCTCAGTGACACCTTGTGTCGGTGATGTCCCTCTGTGCATGGCCATTGACATCCTGTATAGCCATGGTGGTCATCCAGGCAACAGATGTCCATTTTCAACGTCATGAAGGATGCCTACTGAGTTAACATTGGTCGACTATCTTGAAGGATGTACTGTCTGTGGGGCATCCCATGACTATGTCATGTTGTCATAGTGCACCATAAATCTTACATTGTCACGATCACACCACTGCCGTGTGTTTGTCTACGTGTACCGTGGGACAGTAATATGTCTGCATGCTTTCAGACTGATCACTCTCTATACAATCCCTGTCGGCGGCCTTGTCAGTGCGGATGATGACACATGCCTAGAAGTATGCCTCTGGGACGGCTGTGTTTAGTAATCTCGGTAGCATGTTCTGTAAATGCATCATGCTGTAGTGTGTTAGGGTAGTTAGGTGTATGTTCAACTCCCAGCCCTGCCAAGTGTGTGTGTGTGTGTGTGTGTGTGTGTGTGTGTGTGTGTGTGTGTGTGTGTGTGTGTGTGTGTGTGTGTGTGTTTGCACGCATGCTCCCATCTGCCTGGGGCTCAGTCTTGCTTTTAGATGCCTCACACCACAGAAGTTTCCTACCGATGTCTTTGCCTTTGCGGATGATGACACGCACCTAGATGTCTGCTCTGGGACTGCTGTGCTTAGTAATCTCAGTAGCGCATTCTGTAAATGTGTCATGCTGTAGTGTGTTAGGGTAGTTAGGTGTATGTTCGACTCCCAGCCATGAAAGCGTGTGGGTGTTTGTGCGCATGCTCCCGTCCACCTGGGGAGTCAGTCTTGCTTTTAGACGCCTCACACCACAGAAGTTTCCTACCGACATCTTTGCCTTTGCGAATGATGACACCCACCTAGATGTCTGCCTCTGGGACTGCTGTGCTTTGTAATCTCGGTAGCGTGTTCTGTAAATGTGTCATGCTGTAGTGTGTTAGGATAGTTAGGTGTATGTTCGACTCCCAGCCCTGCCAAGTGTGTGTGTGTGTGTGTGTGTGTGTGTGTGTGTGTGTGTGTGTTTCAACACATGCTCCCATCCGCCTGGGGACTCAGTCTTGCTTTTAGACGCCTCACACCACAGAAGTTTCCTACCAACATCTTTACCTTTGTGGATGATGACACGCACCTAGATGTCTGCCTCTGGCACTGCTGTGCTTAGTAATCTCGGTAGCA
>NC_056744.1:1330022107-1330149607 GCF_019279795.1 Protopterus annectens | reverse complement strand
ATCTAGCTATGTGATTGTAACAAGAAGCAAGTTTGTTAAGGGTTGTCTTGTTTAGGTTTGTAAAAAGGGGGGAGGCATAGAAAAGAGTTGATAGTAGGTGTGTGCTGGCAATTGTAATTTTAGCGTGAGGAGTGAGAAAGTGTTTTACTTTATAGAGAGAGCCAAGCTTTTTATTGACAGTTTTGATGGTTAGATTGAAATGGGTGTCAAATTTAAGGGAGTTATCAATGGTAACACCTAATAGCTTTGTGTGAGCTTCAGGTGATATAGTGATTCCATTGGAGGATGTAATAGAGAAGGTGGGGGAAGAGTCTTGTTAGTGGGTGAGAAAGTAAGTTGTTTTGTTTTGTTGGGTTTGAGAACTAGTTGACGACTTGAGAACCATTTTTCTATTAGGTTGAAGGTGTCTTGGGTTGAAGCAGTGAGGTCTGCCAGGTTGGAGGCAGTGCTGATGATAGTCGAATCATCTGCATATTGAATGCATGTGGCATGGGGGGTGATTGTGGGCAGGTCATTAACAAAGATGGTGAAGAGAAGAGGGCCAAGAATAGATCCTTGGGGAACTCCAAGTCTAACAGGTAGGCATGTGGATAATTTGTCCTGCCATAGAACAGCCTGTTGCCTATTGGATAGGTAGGATTGGAACCATTTCAGCGTGGAATTGCTGAGTGATAGTTTTTAATGTATGGAGGAGTTGAATGTGGTTCACCATATCAAAGGCCTTGGAGAGGTCTAAGAAAAGAGCAGATGATAGTTTATTATTGTTTCTGAAGTTATTGATGGTATTAGAAAAGGATAGTAGGGCTGATGTGGTACTGTGATTTGGCCTGAAGCCATGTTGGGAGTTGGCTAGAATTTTATTTTTGGTGAGGTGTTCCATCAGTTGTTTGTGGACACACTTTTCCATAATTTTGGCCAGGGGTGAGAGTATAGCTATAGGTCTGTAGTTGGTTAGCTCTAGTGAGCTACCACCTTTATGGAGAGAAATAATGTGGGACATTTTCCATATGGAGGGGATGAAGGTTTCTGACAAGGTACGGTTTATGATTATGGAGACGGGATAGGAAATGGCCTCAGCTGCTTTTTGCAGAAACTCAGCTGGGAGAAGGTCAGCTGCTAGCTTAGTGGGTTTTAGGTTTTTAAGAAGAGATGTTATAGAGGATATGGGTACTGGATCGAAGGTAAATAGATGATCTGATGTAGTTGTAGTATTCTGCTGGCATGGGTAGTGGAGTGGGCTGGTTGTTTGTTTGAATTGTGTGGCCAGGGATTGTATAGTTTCTGTGAAGAAACTATTGAATGTGTTAGCAATGTTTACAGGGCACTGTTGTTTGCAAGTTGTTGGAGTGGGGGTGGTTGCCTGGCCTGGGTGCAGGAGCTTGTTTAAGCCTGCCCAGAATTTTTGTGGATTATTAAGGTGTTTGTGTTGGAGGTGGAGGAAGAAGTTTTTTTTATCATTTAAGATCATTCTTTTAGTTTCACTTCTAAGTTGCTGGAAGGTTTGGTGGGAGTGTAGGTCTTTAGAGGTACGCCATGTGACCCACATCTTGTTTCTAGATAGGATTTTGGATTTTGTTTCCTTAGAGAGCCATGGTGCGGTTTTGGTTTTAGATCTAATGGACCGTATTGGAGCATGGGAATCTAGAATCTTGAGGAAGGTGGTGTTGAAGTAGATAACTGCCTCTTCAAGAGGAAGAGTCTTGAGTATTGTCCAGTTGTGGGCTTTAAGTTCAGTTTGAAAAATGGAGGCATTGAATTTATTATTGTTCCTGATTTTTTTTATGGTTGTAAGAAGGGGGTGATTTTCTTGAATTTGATAACATAGGTGAGTAAGTGATCACTCATGTCCTCTGGGTGAGTACCTGCTGAGTACTGATCAGGATCTTTATTAGTAAGGATCCAGTCCAGGATGCTGTCTTTGTTTTGGGGTTTACCTAGTCTGGTAGGAGTGGATATGAGCTGAGAAAAGCCATGTGGATTTATGCTGCTAGATGGGGAGCTAGATGAGAAGGAATTCCAATCAATGTTGTAGTCACCTAACACTATGGATTCCTGGGGGTGAGTTTGAGTTAACCAGTGGAGAAAGTCCTCTAAGGTTTTGTTATTATTGTTGCCTGGGGGGATGTAAATACATGCTATATTTATGCTTTTATGTTTGTTTGGTTGAAGTTTTACAAGTAGAATTTCGGCATTGTTTGTTAGGAGGGGTTGTGGAGAGGCAAGGGAGATTTGTAATGTATTTTTGTAGAGTATGGCTACACCGCCACCTTTACGAGTTATTCGGTCTGCTCTTAGTATATCATACCCTGGTGGGATTATCTGTGTGTCTTTTGTACTTGATTTAAGCCAGGTTTCTGTGAGACATAGTAGGTCTGGGGAACAAGTAGCTAAAAGGGCATGTAGGTTGTGAATCTTATTGTTTACACTTCTGATGTTTATATGACAGGTCAGAAGAGAGTTAAAGGGTCTAGAGTTTAGATTGAGAAGTGGAGGGGAGGATAGGGTGGAATTAGAATTAAGTGGAGGGGAAGGGCCAGGGTTGGGGTGGATATCACCATCTGTGGCTAGTCTGTGATTCAGAGTGGTAATGAATTTGAGGGCTTTGAGTAGAAGTTTGTAGTAATGTTTATCATTTGGCCTAATATTGGTAGGTTTGATAATTACATAGCGTTCAAGTTCTAACAAGGAGGGTGAGTAGGGAGTTGAGTCATGGTCTCTGTTGTTAATTACGGGGGAGGGGTTGGTTTGGTAGCTTCGGTGGTGGAAGCCTATGTAAGACCAGGTTTCATATAGGGTAGCTAGGTAAGGGACAAGTAGGAGGGGAAAAAGAGTTAGTATGATAAGCTTCCTGGGTGGTGTCATATTGCGTTTGATCTTAGAGGGCGGTAGTGAGGTACAGGAAGTTAGTGGACAGTAGGGGGAGTGGTTTGAGGTTATAAAAGTACGAGTACTGGGGGCGGTTGGGAATAGGGGCAGGGCGGAGAGCGGAGCGAGCACGAGCGAAGCGAGTGCTCGTGGAGCAGGGTTTACACTAAGCCACTAGAGCCCAGGTTTCAAGATGTAACTCCTGAATAATTAACTTGCAGGTGAGTAATTTCGTCTAAACAAACATCAGGTTCAATTCCTATGCTTTGGGAGCTTGTTTTTAAAATTTTATAGCTGTTTGCCTTAGTTTTAGAGTGTGTTCTGTAGTTTAAGTGGAGTATATGCAAACAAGCTTGCATTTTTTGTTTGGGTAAGCCTAGGGAGATTTGTGCTAGTGCTGAGGACCCTTAAATAATACTTTACTTTAAAATCTATACTAAAATGACCAGATAATGACCTGTTTTGTTTTTACAGGTTGTGGGCAATAGTAGAGTAGTCGCTCGAAAAGGGCAAAGTTCTTTTCTGCCTCACGCTGTGCAGGGGAAGACCTGGGAGGGATAGAGAGAGAGCTTGATTTCAGAGGCAGTCAGAAGCAGCTGTGTAGCTTAAACAACATTAGACTACCCGAGGAAACCCTAAACTATGTTAGTAAAATCTTTACATATCTTTACATATAGCATAAATCATTATAACACATTAACATTTTACTGCAACAGTGCCTTATGACTGAGAGTCAAAGAATGTTGAATGTTGAATATCCTGCTTCTCAAAAAATATACAGAAGGCTCTCAATGTTCACTCTAATGAACAGCCCTGAAAAGAGCTTGTCATACTAAAGTCTGGTTACCAAACACATTTAGCTTTAGAGACACAACTTAGCTTTAAAGAAACAAGTAGCTACAATATTCATGCCATTCAATAGTGCATTATGTAACTATGTAGCAAAAAAGAGTTACATCAGTTACTATTAAATCACACAGTTCAACTTAAATACATTTAACAGTCTATTAGGAACAATGAATAACAGCTTAATACATACCTCAGGAGGTAGAGACCGGTAACAAGGTCCTACAGCACTAGGGATTTGAAATTAAAGGCACCAGACAAGGGTTATTTCAAACCTTTGTAACAGGGATAGAATGGGGGTGGGGGTTTACACTAAGCCACTAGAGCCCAGGTTTCAAGATGTAACTCCTGAATAACTGGAGTGTGAGTATGGCTCATATCCGTCTGTAGTAACAGACAATTCTATGCACCTCAGGTTAACATTACAGACTCAGGTTTATCCATAGGTTGTGGTACAGATCCCAGGACTGTATGTGTATACACTGACAGGTGCAGGACTGAGTTGTGTTGGATGCATGAAGGGGTGTCCATGGCCAGTAATGGGGATCTCTACAGCCTGGCAGGTACGGTCTGTGACTGTCCCACAACCTCCTGTATATGGCTGACACATGCTGTACCTGTGTATATGCAGACACACACACTTACCACAAACAGCTACGGCTATCACATACACAAACCCATTGCACCACCATTGGGCCTTGCAATAACCATTGTCCCTCACACACACACACCTACTTGTACATTGGATGGCTCAATGACAGCTCTGGAAATGTTAACACCACACCCTGTGCATATGATGTCACCTGTGCCACCACCTGTGATGTGTAACATTGATGCAGGATCTGACTAACCTGGTGCTGCTGCACATGGTGGCTTTATTCCACTGTATTGATGTTAGCATGTTGTTAACACACAGTGTGTTACTTCCAGGTGTATATCAGCAGGCATGATGCATTGCAGCTATGACCAGCACTGTAGCATAGTTTACATCACAGTTACTTCTGATGATGTATTCTCCATCCATGTGCCATTTCACTGATGTGTGTGTAGTATTGGCAACATGTGTGTCTGTGTGTGCAGTACGTGTGTGATGTGTGTAGTACACATGTATACATGCTTACAAACGCATACACGACATTACATGGGCTTCACCATTCATACAGTAGCTTACTCGTTCTTCCACACTCCACACGTTCACATGGGCTAACACGCGCGCACACATGCTTACTCGGGCTTACTGGCGTGCACGGGTGCAGACACACTGTGGGCAGGTTTGCAGGTCACATCGGTGGTATCCATGGCGTATACCGTCAGTCTCCTGACGTTCCCTAGGATAGCTCATGACATGCCTCTTCCACTGAGTACTGACAGCACACATGTGACACTGCTCCAGTGAGGTTACAGTGTTTTATACATACACACTCATGTTGTCACCTATCTTCTACTCTAATAGTCCCCTTAACCTACACTACACTGTAGAGGCTTGGCCCATATGGCATGACATGTTGTGAATCACTATCCTCAGCCTCACTTGCGTCACATTGCCTACAAATGCTTTGTTACATCTGTGACAGATTGCTACCACACATAAGAACCAGTACGCAGTAGCCATGTTGTCTCCAGCTTGCCATTCATCTGCATGGCATACTAACATCTAACTAAACCTACATTTTGTATGTATATTATACATATGTCTTGTTTTGAAGCACAGTGCGTTCTCGTGGCGCTGCGCTACGCTTCCACACCAGGGATCGGGGGAGGACAACTACTGGTTTATTGATATCTAATGGACAAAGCTGCCACTGGCCTTGGACTTGGACATTGGCATGCTTCTTCGACTGTATTCATACTGTATTTGCAGCTGTCATTGCTCAGTTTAGCAATGTGCAGAATGTTAGTCGCATAACATCTGGGTACATTTCTGCACATAACTCTGCTCTTGCACGGACAGCTTACTATTTCATGTATCGCATAATTACATCATTTGCATAGCTTACACATACAAATGGGGTATGTTGCAAATCCCAACATTGTCCGTGCAATGTTCATGTTACAGGCAGTCTTGCACGCCCCTACGCGTGTTTGCTGAATAGCCTGGCAGTCATCTTTCCTTGCTGTACTCTCACTCCATCCATACACGCCAGAGGCGTCATGTATCATGGCCTAGGCTTTGCTGTGTGCTATGTCTATTTGTGGTGTATGCATGGCTGTGGGTATGTCCCACTGTCATCATTGGTAAAGGTGACACCCTATAGGTACTTCATGTAGACTGCTGTGTCATTTGACATGTCAGCACATACCTGCGGCCAATACTGAACTTCCTTCTGCAGCACTTTTCATACCTTCTGAGTTATCTTGCGGTCGATAATTCTGTTTCCTCAGACATGTATCTGTTTCTGATCATACCTATCAACGTCCTAGAGCAAAACATCTGTACAAAGCCTAACATGATGGGGGGACAAATAGGGGAAGATTCCACATATTGCTCTTACAAACGTAGATAGTTGACAGTATAATAGTTTTGCATTGCTATGACCTTTCTGAGGGATTTGGGGTCTGAAACTCATATGTTTATCATTATTTAATGAAGTCAGTTCTCAGGTATTTGGCAGACAGGTACAGATTGTAAGAGGAACACACCACACATATGAGGCATACATCTGCACATTCGTACAGTTGCGAGGTATGTTTCTGATACTGTAAATCGATTTTCTTACACCAATACACACAATACATGGCGCCATCACAGGCCAATTGCCATTACATTCCTATTGCAGGACACACCCACCCAGAGGGTTATATTCCTCACACAGGCCAACAGGTGCTTATCCACACTAATTATTCTATCATGTACCTTATGTGTATGCCGGTATTTGCGCTTTCCGTCAGTGGCAGAGCTCACGTACAAGTATGGGGGACTGGACACTGTATCAGTGACACTGCATGACACCCTGAGGGACACATGTCTTTTGAGTCTATTAACCTTCCACATTGACTTTCACAGGGCATACGTTGTCATTCCCATTTGCGGAAATACATGCTTTTGACTTGTACATGTTTTGTCATTTGTCCTGACGTCTTTCTTCTCACCTAGCCACCTAGTATCACTAGTTCTGTACATTTACTTAGGATGGGTTACCTTCATACCTCTCACCTGTACACATTATGGGTAAACGCCCCGAGGTTTGACCTATGATTCTGTTACATTTGTCATTATAATGTGCCTTTCTGGTAGATTGCTGGCAAGGCATGATGGACTGTGCGGTTAGGTAATCATGACTGACATTTCTATTTCATGATTACTAACTCTCATAACATTTGTATTCCTGACTACGCAATTATTCTATCAATGTTCTGACTTTGTCTGGGGTATTTTTAATATAGTCCCTATTTGTCTTTCGTGTACTATGCCTTAGTCCAGCTGTCTTATTCTGACATTTTGGCAGGTATGGTTACCATCTTGGTCGTACGCATGTGCATCTATGATAATCACCTACATGACACTGATATAGGTCCCTATGTCTTCCCCCAATGGTTTACACAATATCCAGTAGATGGGTTGCACCTTTTTGGAGAATATAGGCGTGTGATATACCCACATAGATATATTGATCACTCCCATGGGGCATACCTAATAGATCTGTGCCAACCAACACCTTGGCCCATTTCTGCGTACCCATGATTCCCATACCTGACAACCCTCCACAGTACCCATTAGACGTGTTTAATGTGAGCGATAATAAAGTGTGAGGACACTTCCGAGCACTCCCCACTCTGCAGATATCAGGTCGTACGTCATACATTCTATCGACCCATGTGTTAATACCCTTGCACCTGCTACTGTTACATGTACACCTATATCGTAGTTGCACTTGTGACATCTTTTGCATCAATGACAGTTCACCCTTCATACAGGATCAATTTTTGGGGTCCTGCAAAGGACACCTATATTCATGTTTAACGTGTAGAACTTGCAGGCCTTGTCACACTGGTACTTTCCGGGCAATGGTTTGGAAAGCATCGGTGTATTCTCTTTTCATGCATGTCTGTCTGTCTATCCATAATAGCTATACCGTGACCTATTTATGTACATGTGATATATGTACAGGGAAATATGTTTGTTGTGTATATATCTATTCATGTATCGTGTGTGTATAGATATATATATGTACATATATACATATGTCTGTACATTCCTCATCTCATAATTTGCTTTGGTTTATGTCTGTGGATATATGTGTATATATATCTCCATATCATACCTTTCAACTGTACAGATTTCCGCTGCATATACAGCTGTTTGCCTCTTATCTTTTGTCCGTTTTTCATAACCTTGTGTCTATCTGGCAAGTTAGTGGCATATCACGTAAGACTGACGTTGGTAAATAATGACAAACATTTCAGGTTACGACTTCATACCCTTCAGAGAATCCATGCTAGTGACACACCCTGTTATTCTATCCACTTTCTATGTTTGTTAGGCCAATATCTGGGGATTGTCCCTATTTGTACCAGTTGTTGTCATGGCTTTGTCCAGTTTTGTACTTTACGGGGTTAACAGGTATGAGCCATGTACATAGAACGTGGGGAAAACACCATTCATTTTCTATTCTGTGAGCGGATTACACACACGCAGGTGCACTTGCATATCCGTATTGTGGGTTACATATGATTCATAGATAATTGTGCTTACGTGAACTTTCATAATTCTGACCGTAACAGTTACATATCTGTATTCCAGTTTACGGACTGCTGCGAAACACACATTCACCTTTACATATTTAAATGTGTGTACAGCACAAACGCATTCATTACACTTTCAAGTTATATGTGCAGTGGTCGTAGGTCAACCGGGACTGCATTCACGTTGGCCAGATGCCGGAACCACTATTCTATTGGTGTTCTCCCTCATTGATATGCATACCCATAGTACTTAGCTACATCAACATACGCCTCATTCACTTACAACACAGGCATCCATTCTCCTGCTGGGAAAAACATGGTACTACATATTACACATTCCCTATTACCTACTGCTGTGGACTCTGGCTGCATTGTTAATCACTCTGAGGATATGCAGAACACCAAGGCATATAGTCCAGCCACATACAGGTCTTTGATTGTCAGGGTGTTCATGTAGTGATCTGGGTTTAGGCTTGTCCACCTGGTGAACGGAACTTCCCTGGCCGAGTTCCAATGTCAGACGAAGCATATGGACAGGGATTATCTTCCTATTTTGACGTATTACCTGTGTTTATAGACACAGGTGTTTGGGCACCTGTCAGCAGCTTATTCTGTTGGCAATACATATTATGGGTGGGGTTGTTACAGTCCATACTCCACGGTGAGGGTTGTTCCCATTCACATTTGACTATAACCTGTATACAGTCATACGGGGATTATTATTTTGGACATGAAGTGACTACAGGTATGCAGTTGTACATTACACAAGTTTGAAGGGTTGTTACTGTATATATGTACGAACCATACCTCTCAACCTCTTAGAGCACCAAACCTGCGCAAAATCTACACGATGGGTGGGACAATTAGGGACACATTTTAACGATTGCTCTTACAAGCTGAGAATGTTGATAGAATACTAGGTTTTGCATTAGCATGACTTTTCTGAAGGTTGTAGAGTCTTAAACTCACGATATTTCTCATTATTTAGTGACGTCAATCCTCAGCTATTTACCACACTGGTGCAGATTGTCGGAGGCACACATCAACACTATGGGGCGAACCTCTGGTCATTCTTAGGGTTGCCACCTTTTCAAATGCCCAAAGTGGGACATGTTCTGTGGAGATGTCAGATTTTCCAGGACAAAACATACCTACAGCCGTGCTGTACAGCACTTTAACCTTTTTTGTACATATAATAGCTTATTCTAGTAACATTTGAATTGCTTATGCTACTTTACATAACATATAGAAGTTTCATATATAAGATAACTGTTTTATGCGACTATTAAAGAAAATTAGGAAATAACTTTATCCTAAACTCTCAGGACATTTGCTATGTCTTGATTTTTTTCACAGGACACAACTGCCTACAGAGGGACTGTTACGCGCAAAGTGGGACAGGTGGTGACCAGTTGAGTGGTATGGCACGGACCTCTGTAATATGCTGTTGTGTTCTGGCACAGCAGTAGCTCAGCATTAAAGACTGCAGTCGGAATGTGCTGACAGACAGTTGGGTTTCAGACTTCATACTCCAGACATTAATGTCAATGTGCAAACTGTTATTCTATCAAATGTCTATGTTTCTAAGAGCTATCTTTACAGATTGTCCCTGTTTTTGGGCCTTTGTCTCACTTATATTCACGGCTCTGTCCACATATCTTGCTCACATAGGTTGGCAGGTATGGTCGATCACGACTGCACACAGTCAGTGTCCCTCATACTTGATCAGGGTTGACCTGTTTACGTCTGTGTCTTCCTCACCCTCATGCCGTTTTCCACTTTGCAAATGTGTGCATTATATTCTCCCTCCTATTCGTGTCTGGACACGTGTGTCACGGGAAGGTATTTTATCCTGGGTGGTAGGTTATGCATGCCCACTTAGGGCTGGACAGTGTAATGGACCTCCACTGCATGTTCTGACTTGTGTCCAGATATCTACTGGATTGGACATCTAGGGTTGCCACCTTTTCAAATGGCCAAAGTGGGACATTTTTGGTACAAACATCAGATTTTACATGCTGACACATACCCACGGTCAGTACAAAGGTTAGAACTTAACTTTTTTTGCCTAAATAAAAGCTTATTCTTGTAGCATTTTAGTTGCTTATTCTGTTTCTTATAACATTTAGGTATTTTAGATACAGAATAACTGTTTTATGAAACCATTACATAAAATATAGGAAATAATTTTGTCCTACAATCTCAGGACATTTGCCATTTTATGTAGAGCACAAGCAAAAATAACAAGTTATGCTAAAGACCTGTTGTACCAAACCAGATAAATACGAAAAATAAAGTACAGGTCACCGCTAAATAATTCTTTGTGGAATCTCCTTTATTAAAAGTCTTTTAATAAAGGAGATTCCACAAAGAATTATTCAGCGGTGACCTGTACTTTATTTTTCGTATCGACATTTGCCATTTTATAATTTTTTGTCAGGACATAACTGCCCAAAGAGGGACTGTCCCTTGCAAAGTGGGACAGGCGGTAACCCTATGGACATCATGTTGTCAAACCCATTCCACTATTTACACAAGTTGGTTATCCCATGAGGGATATCCCAAAAATTGAACTAGACCAAAACAAGTTAGATAACTAAGATTTTTGTGGCTTCACAAAAACATGCAGGGGGTTTTACATGCAGGGGATACATGGCTTGCCATCCTGACACTGCCTAGGGTGACAATACCTACTACATATGCGTAGGGGTCACTGTGTGTAGCTGTGTCTGCAACAAACCAGTGGACCAAGTAGGGCTAGATTTGGTGGACGTTCTGGTATGGTGGCAGGTTGTGTGTTGTGGAGGGTATGCTGGGTAGGACATTATGCATCCAGGTGTGTTGTGTTTGTTATGGCCAGTTCCATCAGGACCCATCTGTGGGTATGTGATGGTGATGTATCTATACATTTGTCTCGCACATTTCCATATTCACATGTTTGTGGGATTGTGTTCTACACTATGGCATGTCTGCTTGTCTTGCAGCTGTTTCTACATGTGGTTGTGTTTCTTTCCACTTCACCCGCTGCCCCCTCGTACACCTCCAGTTTACCTTTTCTGCATACGACACAGTATCGCCTTTGAGGAATTTACCATGAAACACCCACCCCTCACACGCAAATTCCTTACACCCCATAGAGCACTACGTTGGTTGTTGGCCCATGACACGGCCAGAGTTACACATTGACTACCCTACGTGTGTCGGGTACCTTTATGGTTGTGTGGACTACCCTGCCATGTTTGCTTTCCACATGCTATACCTCACGCACACAGGTACACGCCCATACTTCACTTTCATTACTTGGTTGGTGTATCCGGGTACTACCCGTTCGACTGTGTCACATACACGTTCGGATTATACAGCTGCCTTCCGGATTTTGCCAGCCTGTTGTACTCATTGGTAGGATGGCACCTTTTCCTATGTCCAAGCTATTCCTTACACATGTCTAACTGTTGTGGACAATGCCTCCTCACAGTCGACGGTTGTGTTTCCACCTTTTCAATTGGCCACAGTGTGACATAGGGTTACCACCTGTCCCACTTTGCGAGGGACAGCCCTCTTTGGGCAGTTGTGTCCTGACATGTAATTGTAAACATGGCAAATGTCCTGAGATTTTATGACAAAATAATTTCTTATATTTTATGTAATAGTTGCATTAAATAGTTATTCTGTATCTGAAATACCTAAATGTTATGAGAAACAGAATAAGCAACTAAAATGCTACAAGAATACACTTTTCTGTAGGCAAAACAGTTACGTTCTGTCCTTTGTACTGACAGTTGGTATGTGTCGGCCTGTAAAATCTGATGTCTGTACCAAACATGTCCCACTTTGACCATTTGAAAAGGTGGCAACCCTACTGTGACATTTGCGGTGAACACAGCATATTTTACAGGCCGACACATACTCATGGTCAGTTCTGCAGATAGAACTTACAATTCTTGCCTATATCTAAGCTTATTCTTGTAGCATTTCGGTATCTTATTCTGTTGGTTATGACATTTATGTAGTATACATTCAGTGAAATATGTTTAATGCAACTATTGCATGACATCTACGGAAGAATTATGTCCTATATTCTCTGGACATTTGCCAGCTTTACATGTTTGTGTCAGGACACATCTGCCCACAAAGGGACTGTCGCTTGCAAAGTGGGACAGGTGGTAATCTTGGTTGATGGTACAGATTATACTGTTCCTTTTGGCCTATATGTGTCCGTATTGTTATGGCTGTTTATATGCTCCTTCTGTTTCGTTTACATGCGTATGCTATTTCCTATCACATTTGGTATGTGAAATACGGACATACCTTTTGTATGTGACTATTACATGACTTGTGGGTTATGATTTAGACATACGGTCACTACGTATATCAACATTTCTCCTTGTGTATTTTGTTATGGACAGATCTGCACAGCTATGTTCCCTCCCTCACATTATGGGTCGGCTGGTGACCCTCTCCATTGAACTGGACGTACCTACTGGCGGAGCGCTAACATATGATATGTTTCACTTCCACATGGTATAGCTATCAACACTACGTTGGACTACGGGCACACGGTTTTCATGTCATTTGTTCAAGGGTAGGGACCTGTTATTCCCTACTGTGCATTTGTGTTTGATTCTTCATTTTCTGTTCGCAGGGACTGTGCTTTGCATACGTTTCAGTATCTGCGGACACTGATAGGTACGATTACTATTGCTGGTGGAATATAATATTCAGCAGTTTAGGTTGCTCATCGACAGCTGACATTGACACACTTCCCTGCGCAACTTCGATACGCCCCTTGCACTCGCGCATGTTTCCTATGCATGTGACTGTGGCGGCTGCGTGCCTTCATTAATATGCATATGGCACGACTACTCCAGATATACGCCGCATGGCTGGCGCAAGCCTTACGCCGGCCTTGCGCCGAGCTTCATGAATCTGGGGGATAATATCTCAGCCAAAGCATTTCACTTTACCAATAGCAGATTTCACCATACACATCCACTACAAGCTAGATTTTAAAGCTATTTACAATGCAAATCTCCAATGAATGACACAATGGCATGCAATTTACAACACTGTAACTTTTTCTCAGTTAAGAAGAAACTTTCACATCTGAACAAACATATGCAACATCTTATCTATTTAATATTCACAAAAAAATCTCCAAACACAAATTGAATCTCACATTTCTGCTTCTTTCCTTCCTTGCTACTCACCTTCCACAATTAAGTTACAGTCTAACAAGGTGACCTGACCATAGTATAAGTACACTTAGATTTCTGAACCCACCACAAGCAAATAAGTCCCTGTGTGGTCACAATAAATCTTTGTAGAACATCTTCCACCCTTGAACCAGTCATGTAATCGTTGATAGGTTTTCCTGTGTTCCATTTTTCCTTAAATATGCCACAGAAAAAAGTCAAAAATGCCTTGAAAATTTGCATACCCTTTCCAATGACCTAGCTGAAAAAAATAATATGATCTGAAATATAATTAGGATAACAAGCTGTGCCATATTGTCATCTTTCCTGTAAGACTATACTGTAGCTTTGCGGACTGGATTCAAAAGCTGAACTCATCATTTTCAAAACCTAAATAAATAATATATAATATTTACTGTGTAGCTTTTACATATTTATACAATATATAATTGCTCATTTTTTAAATGTATGTTTTGGCATATTTTAATACTATAATAAAAAAACAAATTAAACTGTCTCAAATAAACTGTGTACTGAATGAATAATGCTGAAACCTAAAATTCAGACAAAAATCAGATAAAAGATAAAAGCTTTACAAACTCCCCTTACAAATTTGCAAAAAAAAAAAAAAAACAGAATGTTCACGCTACTCTATAAAATTATTTTGCCTCACAGCTTTATATCAACTGACAAGCCAAATATGCAACACCCTTGTGTGCACTTTACTACTGTAAATTTAATTTTATCTATTATTTTATTTATTTTACATTTGTTAACCGGGTTAGTCTGGCTGAGCTTTTGTCTCATTTTCAGCAGAGACCTGGGAAAAAAAGCTCCTCAGGACTAGAAAACAATTTATTAAATTTTAGTAACATAGTAGTAACAATCAGCTATAGGATCTTCCAAGCAGAGACCTGGAGAGAAAAAAGCTCCTCAGGCAATTCAATTATACAGAGTATTAACGATTGGCAGACAAGTATGTGAGTTGTTACAAACAAGGTTTTAAACAATTAGCAGAAGAAAATGTGACTAGTTATAATATTATTTAAGCTGCTTAGAGCAAAATGAGTTAATAGTTAGGCAGATGCTTATTTAAAATGGGTAGGATCTAGTTGTATAGGAGTTTGGAAACAAGAAAGGAAAGTAAGAATGGCTAGTAGGAGATGTAGGGGAGGTAGAGTATAGGAGACAGACTAGGCAGGTAGGTTGTTTTGAGACTGTAAGAATTAAGAGTGCTTGGAGATAGAGGAAGGGAAGAGGTAGAAGAGGCAGGGAATAGTGTTAGAGATACATTGAGTGAGGTGGTGAAGTAGGTGAAAGGATGGTGGTTTCAGGGTGGTTGGCTACAGTGGCAAGACCACTTTGTTTTTAGGTATTTCCTTGTGGCTAATTTGAAACTTTTGCTATGCTGGAGGGATTTTATTTCCACGGGGAGTTGGTTCCAGGATATAGCTGGGTTATAGTTATAGAGATGGCAGCCTATTTTGTTTTGGGTTTGTAGATGTCTAATAAGTCTTGATTTGAGCTGTGTAGCATCCTTGCAGGGGAATATTTGGATATGATAGTGGAGAGGCTGGGGCAGAAGGAGGGTAGGTAGAGGATAGAGTGGATTATTTGTAGTTGGTATAGTTGGAGCAGCTGAGGGAATTCTAGCCAATCTAGTTGCTGTAGTGCTAAACAGTGGTGTGACTTGTAGGTTTGGTTAGCTGCAAATCTGGCCATCTTATTATAAGTAATTTCAAGCTTGGAAATAAGTGTAGAATTTAGGTTTGTGAATATGTGGCAGCTGTACAGGAGTGTTGGGAGTAATAAAGCCTGGGAGAGAGTTATTCGAGCAGTGTCAGTTAAGTATTTCTTGCTACGGAAAAGGTGTCCAAGTTTCTGATGAGTTCTTTTTACCGAGTTAGTAATATGGAGATCAAACTTAAGCTGATCATCTATTGTAACACCTAGCAATTTAGTACTACATTCAGCTGACATGATAGTGTTGTTGCAGGATAAGATGGTAAATGTACTTTTGAGTGTGGTGATGTTTTTAGGGAGGAAGAGTAGGAGCTTATTTTTTTTTGGATTAAGTATTAGTTTGTTATCACTAAGCCAAGTCTCAATGGTGTTGAAGGATGCCTGGGTAGTTGAGTGGAGGTCAGTTGTGTTGTCAGCAATGGTTATAACAGCTGAGCCATCAGAATATTTCACAAGAGATGACTGGGGACAAGAAGAATAGAGCAAGTTGGTGAAAATATTAAAGAGTAGTGGTCCAATTATGGACCCTTGGGGGACTCCCATTTTTACAGTGAGAGGGGAGGATAGTGCAGAGAGCCATTTAACTGATTGCTGGCAGGTAGAGAGATAGCTGGAGAACCAGGAGATAGTAGTGTGAGAGAAATGTAAGTTAGTGAGTTTATCTAGAAGGAGTGAATTACATAAACTAATCTAGAAGGAGGTAATTCCAGAAACATGTAGCAGCCTATGCCAGGTTAGAACATGCAGCTGCTAAGGCAAAATTATTGGCTTGTATTGAAACTGAATGGCATCAGTAGTGGTTAAAGAAGTGTGATCAATGAAATGTTATCAGAGAGGCTGCATAAAGATAACCCATCACTCCTTTAGTATACTGGATGCTAGGCAATATATTTCCATGTTGGTTATTTTTTTTTCACATTTCTGTACGATATTAATTGTCCTATTGAATGCTTCTCCCTAACAATCCTGCATCTTCATCTTCTTCAGTGAAAGCCTTCCACCCAGCTTCACAGCTTCCTGAATTGGAAAAAGTTACTCAGAAGTAATGGAGTGCTGTTTGTGGACAACACAGTCTAATACTGATACAAAGATTTCAGTGGAAGCCTAAGAAGAGTTAATTGTTTATTATTTTGCATAATAATGAGTCTGAGATTACATAACTATTTTATTTCTATCATTTTGTTATTTAGGCTACTAATATTTTTATAAAGTAATAATTTTTATAAAGTAAAGTAATAAATTTTATAGACCATTACTTCAAGTCAGGAACCCACATTACCAGATTGTAGACATAAATGCTGACACATATTTAACGGGTCAGCATACTGTTACTCAGGATATTATACAAAGGCCTAGATTTATCACTATGTTCAATAATGACAGCACTATATGTTGGAACATCATTAAGAAAAATTGGGGTTTGTTTAAAACTGATTCTAATATATTCATGAAATTGGGCCATTGTCCCCAAGTTACATATAGGAAAGCAAACAATTTAAAAACAATGTTTGAGTATCAACGAGGATTGCGGCCAAAGACTTTAGGCACATATAAATGCCAGGCGTGCAATTATTGTAAATATGTTATTGAATCCAATAGGTTTAGTATACATAATAGACAGTTCAATTTAAAGTGTAGAGCTAATTGTAATTCAACTATGATAGTTTATTTAGCTCTATGCCAGAATTGTCCAGCCTTTTATGTGGGCAAGACGGAGCGTAGACTCCGTGATCGCATGTACGAACACATTTATGCGATTAAAAAGGCAAAGTTAGATAATGCGTTAGCTAAGCACATATCTTTCTGTCCTGAACATTCTTTTAAGTTTATGGTCATTGACCAGATTAGACATGACATTAGGGGTGGTCCAACACATTTTAGGCTGGAGGAACACGAGTTACTTTGGCAAATTAGGTTAAATACATATCATTATCCTGGGTTGAATGAACACTGTTCAATTTCCAGTATTCTTAAATTGTTGAGTTTGAAAAGATGATTGTTTGGGGTATATATTTAAGCACTAACATTTTTATTATGGTGTGCACAAAAACATCCCATTATTTTATTAGCGCCCATTATTATTTAGGGTTATTGTTGGTTACTATTTAATTTATTTTATTTTGTTATTTGGTTTTATCTTTTGATACTTCGAATATATTTAATATTTTAAATGCTGGTTCATCATTTAATTCACGTTAATTGGGACCAGCTTGTTATAATTGTTATTTTCAATATGTATATATGTTTGTGTTTTATCATGTGACATTGTCTGAAGAAGTTTGCCAAAGGAGGCAAACAAAAAGCACTTCACAATAAAATATATTTCCTCAGTAGTTTGAGCGGCCGTTTCTTTCATCCCAGCTTTTTTATTTTTATTTAGTTGTTACAATTTCTTAGGTTATGGCATCTGATTCTGCTGTGTGTCAGGACGATAGCTTCCCGAATGCTACACTGGAGATTTTAAGACCTGCTGAGACAACTACTAATATCGTCTCTAGCCAGGACTCGAGTGGCATTAATACAAATATGATGGATTCTTTACTAAGTAAAATGGATTCTATACTTGGTAGACTTGATGTATTAGAGAAGCAGCAGCAAAAACTGTGTTCGTCCCCAACTTTAGTAACCAACAGTTTGGCTTCGTCTTTAATTCCAGCAGAACACGTTACTAACAGCGCTGCAACCAATCGGGTTGCCGCTTTAAGTTCAAATTTAATAGCTGATAACGAAGGGCAGAGGAGAAATCCAGCCTTAGAGGCTTCGGCTTCAGTTCCTTTAGTTACACCATCAGTGGATAACCACCCTATTCCTTTGGCTTCCCTCTACATCGGAGCCCAAGTTTCGACGTCAGTGAATACTGACATTGGTCACCCGCTTATGCAAAATACCAGAGTCACAGTTTCTTCTACAAAGCTTCCTACTCCATTGGACACAAGGACAGAAGTAAGGGTGAGCAATAATTCTTTATTGTATCCTGACATTTCATCTTGGGTTTCTGAAAGTTTTTCGTTTAGTACCGTTGCTAACCGAGTACAATTGTGTTGCAACGGTAGTATGGATGAAGTTGTTGACATTGTTTCCAATTTAAAACTACTTGACAATATCCTGGTTAAAATTTAAAAAACTAAGCTAGAAATTTCTTATTTTCAAGAATGCCTTTCACGTAGGATAGTTCCGAAAGGCCTTAGACATCATCAATACCCAATGGGTTTAATAGCTAATTCTATGTTCCACCAGGACCTCATAGCCATGTTTGATCGGCACGGCTTTGAGCTTCTGGATTTAATGATCAAACATTGCACTATATCTGTTGAAATGTTGAACTCAGAGGCAGCTGACTTGGACAATAAAATCAAGGTGGATAATGAGTTTAACAGGTATAAATACGAGTATGGAAGACAATTTACTAGTATTGATGACTATCTGATTAAGCTGAAGAATAACAAAATTAAAAAACTGGACAGGGATAGTAAAGCCTATAGGGATGGCTTTGCTTACCCTAACCCACCCTCAGCTCAAGTATGGCATCCTTCGAATAGGACAAATGAGCACAATAGTACTAACATGGTTCCTACATCTAGTTCTAGTGATTGTCTTGGTAACAACAGTCACCACGACGTTAACTCGTCTATTGACATGATAAATGGACAAGATCCTCCACCAACGGAAATAAGGCGGAGTGAAAGACTTTAGAATATCAATAACACAAAACTCGCCCAACACAATGTTAATTCGCATGACCCTAATTTTTTAGGGGCAAGACCCAAGCAACAGCAATACCAACAGAGGAACCGTTCCAATCGAAAGAGGAACAATTACAAGAACTAACTGTTGGTCCATCATGTGTATGTTCTCACCCCAATCCTTTAGATGACTTTATATCTGACAGCATTATTTTTGATACTGATTCTGACTTGTAAGACAGTGATATTTTATTACTGAGTAATAAGTCAGATATATTTGTTTCATCTGAACATCAGAGTCAACAGATTCCAATTATCATAACCAACATGAATGGTGACTTTAAAGTTTATAACTTTTCATTTTATTTATTTATTTTTATTTTATTTTACATTTGTTAACCGGGCTAGTCTAACTGGATATATTTCCATTTTCAGCAGAGGCCTGGGGAGAAAAGCTCCACATCTAGACAAGACAGATACAACATAGCAAAAAAAAAAAATAATAATAACAGATTAAAATCTGGTAGGACTTTAACTCCAAGACAAGATAATTAATCACAGAGTAAAGGTATTAAACAACATATTAAACATTATTTCATCTTTAGAACCATTGAGAGAAAGCATAAAACCAAGGAAAAGAGAGAACATTAATCGAAAGAAAGTACAGATTTAAAGAGATATGTACTGTCAGAAAAGATAGACAATAGCCATGAGGAGGAGAAAAACAAACAAAAAAATTAAGATAGACAATAGCCATGAGGAGGAGAAAAACAAAAAAAAATTTAATCAGGCTTAGAGCAGGAACATATCCAGTGGTTTTTAAGGTAGACTCTGAGTTTTTGTTTAAACAGAACAGTAGATGCAATTGAAGTAAGTTCGGAAGGAAGTTTATTCCAGAGTTTCCCAATGGTATTCAAGAAAAGGGAATCACCAGCAAGGTTATTAGATTTGGTTAAGGTAACTAGCAGTTTGCTTGAAGAGCGGAGTGAGTTCAGGTTCGAGTAGGGGGTTAAGAGGTTAGAAAGAACAGGTGTATTAAGAGGTTGGTAAAAAGCTCTTTGGACAAACATAAGTTGGGATAGAAGCAACATGTTTGTCAGTTCAAGCCAGTTAAGTTGTTGCAGATTCAGACAGTGGTGGGTTCTAAATTGCTTCCCAGTAACAAATCTAGCTATGTTATTGTAAGTGGTAGACAGTTTAGAGAGATTGTTTTTCTTGAGATTAGTATAGATTGGTGAGGCATAGAGAAGAGTGGAAATAAGATGTGAGTGGGCAAGATTAACTTTTGCTGGGAAGGTTAAAAAAGTTTTGATTCTATATAGAGAGCCAAGTTTCCTGTTTACAGATTTAATGGTATTGTTGATATGACAGTCGAAGGAAAGATTACTGTCAATCGTGACACCTAGCAGTTTAGTAGTAGAGTCAGGTGATATAATGGTTCCATTATTAGACAAGACAGTGAAGTCAAATGTAGGGGATCTAGTAGTAGGCTTAAAGAGTAGGAGTTTGGTCTTTTTTGCGTTTAGGAGTAGGCAACGTTTTAGGAACCAAGTTTCGACTTTGGAAAATACAGCTTGAGTATTAGTTTGAAGTTCAGAAATGGATTTAGCAGAGCAAATAAGTGTGGAGTCGTCGGCATATTGAATGCATGTAGCCTGGGGAATAGCTACTTGTAAGTCATTTATAAAGAGGGAGAAAAGAAGAGGTCCAAGAATAGAGCCTTGGGGGACCCCAAGTGAAATTGGTAGAAGAGATGAGAGTTTATTATCCCAGAGGATGGCCTGTTTCCTGTTAGTGAAATAGGAACTAAACCAGTGGATAGCCTTAGCTTCTAAGGAAAGAGATTCGAGAATTTTTAATAGGAGAGAGTGGTTAACCATGTCGAAGGCTTTGGACAGGTCAATAAAGAGAGCGGAAGACAGGATATTATTGTTGCGATTTTTGTTAATAAAGTCTGTAAAGGAGAGCAGAGCAGTAGTTGTGCTATGATAGGGCCTAAAGCCATGTTGACAGTTTGTAAGAATGTTATTTTGTATTAGGTGATTCATTAACTGATGGTGAACACATTTTTCCATTATTTTTGTGAGTGGGGACAATAGGGCTATGGGCCTGTAGTTAGAATATTCAAAGGAGTTACCTCCTTTATGTAAGGGTATGATGTGAGAGATTTTCCAGATATCAGGTATGGTTTCTTCATTTATGGTTCTATTAATAAGAATGGATATGGGATAAGTGATTTCAGAGGCTGCTTTTTGAAGGAATTCAGAAGGAAGCTGGTCAGCTGAGGGGGTACATGGTTTAAGTTTGAGAATACATCTCTGTATAAAGGTAGTGGAGATGGGTTGTAGCCTAAAGGTTGGTAGTTTGGAGGATGCATGGTCAAGGATGCTAGTATTGTCACTGGAGAGATGGGAGGCCAAGGAATTAATAGTATCAATGAAGAATGAGTTGAAAGTATTGGCAGTATCAAGGGAAGAAATTCTTTCAGACCCAGAAGGGGAGGGAGTGGTAGTCTGTCCAGGGTGAAGAGGTCTGTTTAGAGTTGACCAGAATTTTTGAGGGTTATTGTGATTCACTTGCTGAAGATTGCTATAATAGCTCCTTTTGTCAGAGAGGATAGCTTTTTTGGTACTGTTTCTCAGGTGCCTGAAAGTCTGTTGGTCTATGGGAGATTTGCTAGTTCGCCATTTTAACCAAGATTTGTTTCTAAGTGACATTTTTTGTCTAGTATCTTTAGATAGCCAGGGGGCTGGCTTAGATTTAATTCTGATAGAACGTTTTGGTGCATGATTATCTAGAATTGTTAGGAATGTGGTGTTAAAGTAATTAACAGCTTCTTGAAGAGGAAGTGTTTTTAGTGGGTTCCAGTTACAGGCCTTTAGTTCAGTTTTAAATTGGGTAGGATTAAAACATTTGAGGTCATGTAGGGTCCTATATATAGGAGAATAGGTAGAGGTATTCTTTTGTCTTATAATATAGGTTAGGTTGTGGTCACTAATGTCATCAGGTAGCATTCCAGACTGATATTTTACTAGAGGTTTGTTTACCAAAATCCAATCAAGAATACTTTCTTTGTTATTAGGTTTGTTAATCCTAGTAGAGGTGTTTATTGTCTGAGTAAAGCCATGGAGATTAATATGAAATGCTGGGTTGTTAGTGGTTATTGAGGACCAGTCAAGGTTGAGGTCTCCTAGTATTATGGTTTCTTGTGGGTAGGTGGATGTGGCCCAACTGAGGATATTTTCTAAGGTAGTAGAGTTATTTCCAGGAGGTAGATATATACAGATAATATAGATAGATTTTTTGGGGTTTAGTTGCAGCTTTGAGATAAGAAGTTCAGTTTTAGTAAATCCAAGGTTATCATAGGGTACTAATGTTAATTTTAGTTCAGTTTTGAATAGTAGTGCTACTCCTCCACCTTTTTTACCATTGCGGTCGAGTCTCAAAATATTGTAACCTGGAGGAATGATTTCAGTGTCTTTAGTAAAGGGGTTTAACCAGGTTTCAGTTAAACAGAGAATATCAAAGGAGTGGTGTTCAAGAAGAGAGTGGAGCTGGGTGATTTTGTTATTGACACTTCGGATATTAAGGTGCCCTATGAGTAGAGTATTTGTATTGGAGGTTGGTAATAGAAGAGATGAGTTTAGTGAAGCAGGTGTAGCTTCAGCTGAAATATTTGATGGACCTGGGTTGGGGTGAATGTCGCCATCTACCAAGGTAGAGTGGTTGTATTCCAAGTGAGATTTGTTAGGGAAGTTCAGTAAGCATTTTAGTTTCCTAATCAAGAGGTTTTGAATTTTAATGTGAGACAGTCTGTGATATTTAGCTAAGAGGTAACTAGAGGTAGATGTAATGTTTAAATGAGTAAAGTTTAGGCTTTTGCAATTTGAGGCTGTATGTTTGGGTGAGTAGTTAAAGTGGAAATTAAGTTTAGATTCATAACAGGTTAAGAAATAGGGTATTGTGAGAGAAAAGGAAGTAATAAGCAAGAGTATTAGTATTTTTAGAGTATTGTCTTTTACAGAGGCCATGGAAGTAGGATTGTGGATTTTTGTAGACATGCTGAGGTGTGAAAGAGAGGAATAGACTAAAAGACCTTGGCTAAGACTATAGTTTAAGGACGTGAAGCTAGATGGAAGAGACAAGGTAAGTATGTAGCTTTAAGTATAGACAGGAGATAGGAGAGGTAATTGAGGAAGGTATAGTAGAGAGGGAAGTTGTAGATGAGGTACAAGCCAGTGATAGGTGAAGTTATAAAGGGGGTGTGGTGTGAGGGGTATAAAGCTAAGGACACGTGGGGTGGGTGGGATAAGGGGGTAGGGAGAGGAGCGAAGCGGGGCAGAAACAGTTAGAGAGGAGAGCGGAATCAATCAGCTAAGCAGGGAAGTTGAACACTATGAGTTTCTTATACTACGTAGTTTAGAAAGCAAGTATGGGAGAGTTAGTTAAGGAACCTGAGAGGGTGCAGGTAGTATACAAGTATATAACAGGTGCAGGTATGAGTGGGAAAATGTATAGTTTACAGAGTTAGGTGAGGAGTTAGGTGAAAAAGCATGAAAGGGTACAGTGAGAATACAAGGAGACAGTAGGTGCAAGGTATAGGTAAGTAAAATATACAGTTTGCAGAGGGACACTGGGAGGGAAATTAGAAAGTAAGCAGGTATTAATATGTAAGACCCAGTCGTAAGTGAACTAAAGGTAGGAAGAACAGAGAAAGGAGTGCAGCAGCCAGAAAAAAGTAATGGAGAGACAGTGAGGAGACAGAAAAGGCAAGGCAAGCAGGATGTCACAGTTATAGGAAGACTAGTAGGGGCAGGGGAGTAGCAAAAAATAAATGCAAGGGGATAAGGTGACTAAATAGAATGCAGGTAAGTAAGGGATAGAAGCAACTTTAGCTTGTGCTACATGTGTGCCACCCACAAGAGGACAAAAAACACCAAGTAAATTAAACAAAAATGGACGTACAGCCAATGCGAGTGAGATTAGGAATTAAACAGCCTTCACTCAAGAGGAGATAGGGGTGCTTCCTGGGTGCCAGTACAGATAGCCAGCTTCGCAGCTTCAGGGAAACCAAGAGAGATAAGCCAGCAGGGAGGGAACAACCCAATGAGGAGCACTAGGCTTTAATGAGCCAATACAGGTGAGATTAGGAATTAAACAGCCTTCACTCAAGAGGAGATAGGGGTGCTTCCTGGGTGCCATCTGTTGAAATTTCACCTGAGATGGTTGAATTGTTTTCCAAAGGGTACACTTATGTGCCTATGCAGAGATTAGATGTTGTCAAAACTATTACTGACGTTAAACTGTTTACAAGAAAATTGAATTTCCATTTAATGATGGGAGGTGAGACATTCACTAATACTAATAGGATTTTTAGTGTCCCAAGTACATTTAACCCACCCTTGCACCCACTTATACAGGTTTTTGAACAAATGTGTGATCTAGACATGAGGCAGAGGTTCGCTTACAGTTCAGTAAAACAGAATGGCAATGCCCAGAGTAACTTTGAGCATGAATGCATTGAGTATATAAGATCTTGTAATATACGCATTTGTAAACCTCATAAAGGGGGAGGTTTAGTGATTTTTGATAACACTGATTACTTTGAATGCATGACGTGTTTATTGAACAGTTCTTCTTATTCTTTAAGTTCTAGATCAGAAACAAATAAAGCTTATAGAACAATAAAGAACTGTTTAGAAGAAATGTATGTAGAAGAGAGAATTGACCAAGAATTATACAACTATGTGATTACTGTGTATCCTAGGTACCCTTATTTATTTGGGATACCGAAAATACAAAATGACATTCTCAATCCCCCCATGCGCCCATTAGTTGATGGGCTCGGATCACCTAAATATGCATGCGCCAAGGTAGTGGATGGGATCTTACAAAAATATATAGTACAGGAAGATCAGATATGTAAGGATTCACGGTCCTTTTTGGAGAAAGTTAACGAATTAGACTTTAAAGTCGGGTACAACTTCCTTACAGTCGATGTTAAGGATCTATATACAAGCATCCCCCACATTATAGCCATAGACTGGGTGGGTGAAATGTTGAAAAGAAAAGGAGCCAGCACTAGGGACATTGAATTGATTAACAAATGGATGGAATTGATCCTTAGCAACAACTTTTTTATGTTTGGCAAGAATTTTTATTTGCAGAAAGTAGGGGTGGCAATGGGTTCCCCCTGTGGGGATAGCATTGCTAATCTAGTAATGGCCTATTGGGAACATACATTTGTGTTTAACCACCAACTAGTTCAGGAAGGTGTTATTTATTATACTCGTTACCTTGATGACATCTTCATTGTATTAGATGGTGACGAGTCCTATGGAGTTAGGCTAGTAAATTATTTTAAAAACACCACTGAATTTTTGGACTTTACCTTTACATTTAGTTATGATGGTATTGCCTATCTGGACATTTGGCTATCTAAAGACTTGAATTTGTCCTGTTATGTAGCCAAAATTCATAGGAAAGCTACTTTTTCCAACTCTTTTTTACATTACACAAGCTGTCATCCCTTCTTTCAGAAAAGAGCTGTTGTTAAGGGACAACTTGTTAGGGCTGCCTGGATAGTGAGTCATGATCCTGACTTTTACAATGAATGTGAATTACTCAGGAACATGTTCTTACTTCGTGGCTAACCTGTGACAATGTTGGACGAGCTTATAAGTGAGGTAACGAATAAACGAAGTAATAAATTTTATAGACCATTACTTCAAGTCAGGAACCCACCATTACCAGATTGTAGACATAAATGCTGACACATATTTAACGGGTCAGCATACTGTTACTCAGGATATTATACAAAGGCCTAGATTTATCACTACGTTCAATAATGACAGCACTATATGTTGGAACATCATTAAGAAAAATTGGGATTTGTTTAAAATTGATTCTAATATATTCATGAAATTGGGCCATTGTCCCCAAGTTACATATAGGAAAGCAAACAATTTAAAAACAATGTTTGAGTATCAACGAGGATTGCGGCCAAAGACTTTAGGCACGTATAGATGCCAGGCGTGCAATTATTGTAAATATGCTATTGAATCCAATAGGTTTAGTATACATAATAGACAGTTCAATTTAAAGTGTAGAGCTAATTGTAATTCAACTATGATAGTTTATTAAGCTCTATGCCAGAATTGTTCAGCCCTTTATGTGGGCAAGACGGAGCGTAGACTCCGTGATCGCATGTACGAGCACATTTATGCAATAAAAAAGGCGAAGTTAGATAATGCGTTAGCTAAGCATGTATCTTTCTGTCCTGAACATTCTTTTAAGTTTATGGTCATTGACCAGATTAGCCATGATGTTAGGGGTGGTCCAACACAATTTAGGCAGGAGGAACACGAGTTACTGTGGCAAATTAGGTTAAATGCATATCATTATCCTGGGTTGAATGAACACTGTTCAATTTCCAGTATTCTTAAATTGTTGAGTTTGAAAAGATGATTGTTTGGGGTATATATTTAAGCACTAACGTTTTTATTATGGTGTGCACACAAATATCCCATTATTTTATTAGCACCCATTATTATTTAGGGTTATTGTTGGTTACTATTTAATTTATTTTATTTTGTTATTTGGTTTTATCTTTTGATACTTCGAATATATTTAATATTTTAAATGCTGGTTCATCATTTAATTCATGTTAATTGGGAACAGCTTGTTATAATTGCTATTTTCAACGTGTATATAAGTTTGTGTTTTATCATGTGACATTGTCTGAAGAAGTTTGCCAAAGGAGGCAAACAAAAAGCGCTTCACAATAAAATATATTTCCTCAGTAGCTTGAGCGGCTGTTTCTTTCATCACAGCTTTTTAATTTTTATTCCCTAGAATATATTTGCTTAAAGAGAAGTGTTCACCCCTCTGCCCTGGCATAATAAGCACCCCAATGGAGCCAATGTAATCACTTATATTAATATACACAAGTTTCAGATAAGCTCGTGTAACAATCATCATAATGACATAAACATTAGATTGCAACCAGTTATAAGAAACACAACTGCTTATGTAGTGTTGTAAATGCTTCCCAGACAATAGAACTACTACATGCAATGTGAAACATGCCATATAAGCCCCCTGGAGCATTATTCCATTCCTCATTCCTACTTAGACAGACACTCAAAGGAAGGAAAGGGGAGCAAAGAGGTATTCCTTTCACTGAAAAAGACTCATCTTACACTACCACATTATTTCTTTGACTAGGCACTTCCCAAAATCAGGAAATAAAATAGGATGGAAAAGTGGGTGTACAGTAACACCCACACCAAAGAGGCCAGCACATCCATAGACCTGCCCATAAATAATCTTCCCCATGCTTCTCATAGCTGATCTTACACTTAATATTTCCTCCCTTCCACGCTCAGTCACTCTCCTTCTCTAAATCAATTGTTTTCTAGACTACAACCAGACAGGCAGGCTTATATGGACAAATATGTCTGACTGGCAAACTTAAACTACAAAAACACAACAGCTTATTTGAGCCAGTTATGTTAACCCTAGAAGTAAATACTACTACAAACTGTTATTCAAACTTCACAAAATCATAATCAATTCACAAACTAACCTCACAATGGATGGGGACATCCACCCCAACCCAGGACCAACCCCACCTGATGCAACCAACCCAATATATAAAACCCTCACTAGCCTGAAAAACTTAAACAATATCTCTACCATTCTCCTGATCTGTCACCTAAATATTAGAAGCCTAAATAATAAAATCCACTACTTGCATGCACTCATGGCAGTACACTCCCTTTATATACTATGGCTTAAGCCAACCACCACTGACAATGAAGTTACACCTCCACGTTACAATATATTAAGACTGGACTGCACCTCAAAGAAGGGAGGGGGGGTAGCTGTTTTATATAAAACTACATTCAATGTAACTATTTCCAACACTCCACAAGCTCCTCAAACTGAAAAGGCTGAAATACTTATTACAAAACTACAAATTAACAAACATAAGTCTATAAACATTGGCTACATTTATATTCCACCAGGTAACAACAGTAATACCCTTGAAGACATCCTACAGTGGCTGTCCATAAACTGCAAGCAAGAAACCATTATTCTCAGATATTTTAATATAGACTGGAACATCTGTTCCTCAGACTTCCCTACCACACACATAAATCTATATGGTTTCTCCCAAGTCATATCATCCACCACTAGAATTAATAAGCCCAACAACAAAGAAAGTATACTAGACTGGATTCTTATAAATAACCACCCCCAAATGTATAAAGCAGGCACCCAACCTGAGGAAATAAGTGATCACTTCCTCACTTATACACTCAGACAAAAAACTGATATCCCTCAAATACCTAGCTTCAGAACTATTAGGAGAAATAAGAGCTTCGATCAAACTGAATTCCAAAAAGAACTTCAGTCATGTAAGTGGAATTGTCTAAAATTACTCCCACTAGATGAAACAGTATCCTACTTTAACTCCACATTTCTTACAATCCTTGATAAACATGCACCTACCCGGACCATCAGAACCAAGGAAAAAGTAGCACCGTGGCTGTCTAAAGAAACTAGACAAAAAATTGTAAGTAGAAATAAAGCCTGCACCTCTTGGAGAACCAATAAAACCACAAAGGACCAACGTATATATAAACAGCTAAGGAATGATGCAAAAAAGTCTATAGTTCTGGACAAAAACAAAAACTATTACTGTAACCTGCAAAATAAACATCAAAATCGACCACAAAAATATGGTCCAGTTTAAACAATCATATCCACCCAGGACATACTACTACCCCTACCCCTGTGTCTACCCTCCAAAAACCTCCAGAAAATATTGCCAACACCTTTAACACTTTCTTTACGGAAACCATACAATCCCTTGCCAACCAACTAGGTCCCAATAACCTAGACCCAATTGACCCCATATCCAACACCTACCCCCTCTTTTAACTTTCAACCAGTACCAACATCACTTATCCAATCCTTGATCAAGAAATTGAAACCCACCACCCTATCAGCAGACCTACTCCCTGCTGAATATCTTCAAAAAGCTGCAGACGTAATAGCATATTCCATTTCAATATTAATCAACAGAACCATCTCGGAAGCATATATCCCCTCCATCTTGAAAATTTCCCATGTAATTCCTCTCCATAAAGGAGGTAATTCCACAGATCTATCAAATTACCGGCCCATTGCCATCCTGTCACCTCTGGCTAAAATTATGGAAAAAATTATGTATCCATAAGCAACTCTTACATTACCTCAATCTGTACAATCTCCTAGCCCCCTCTTAGCATGGATTTAGACCCGACAATAGTACTACCTCAGCCCTTCTATCCTTCTCTCAGACAATAAATCAAAATTGTAATAATAACACTCTCTCCCCTGCCCTCTTTCTTGACCTATCCAAGGCATTTGATATGGTAAATCATCAACTACTCTTTGGCACACTAAAAACTCTCACCATAGATAGCCTGGCAATACTTTGGTTTCAATCCTATCTAAGTGGCAGACAACAAGCTGTGCTATGGAAGGATAGCCTATCCTCCCTACTGCCAGTCACCCTTGGAGTGCCTCAAGAGTCTATACTAGGACCTCTCCTATTTTCCATCTTCATTAATGATCTCCATGCAGTCATCTCCAAAGCAACCCGCATTCAATATGCAGATGACTCTGCCCTAATCTGTTCTGCCACCTCACCAATAGACCTAAAGACCTTATCCCAAAATGCTTTCAACAAAGTAGAAAACTGGCTCACTGACTGGCATCTTCTATTAAATCCAAATAAAACAAAACTGTTACTCTTCACCCCCATTCGGAAAGTCCCATTACCATAATTTACCATAACATCTAATAATGGCACCATCATTTCCCCAGAAACTAATACAAAACTATTAGGTGCAATTGTCAACAATAACCTTAAGTTTGATGCTCACATTGACAGAACCATTAAAACAGTCAATAAGAAGCTAGGATCTTTATATAGGATTAAGTCATTCCTAACCCCAACTGCTAGGACAGTGATTTCCCAAACTCATTTACTATCAGCCCTTCTTTATGCCTCCCTGATTTATACAAACCTAAGTAAATCTGATCTCAATAAACTCAATAGCTGCTACAATAACATAGCCAGATTTGCCACAGGTTCAGCATATATAGAACACACCACTGTCTTAACCTACGATCCCTAGGCTGGCTAGCGTTACCCTCTCAACTCCAGTATAACCAGTTAATAGTAGCCCACAAAGTCCTCTATCAGCCCGAAAGCATGCCCATACTCAAAAATATAATCACCCCCTACAGCAACCTAAAAACACTCCACCCTTCTGATAAAATGCTGGTAGGAATGGTAGATAGCTGGTAGGTTGGTTAAATCCAATAACTTAGCGGGTGAGTCATTATTTTGCAACTCTGTTGGTGAAATCTAGAACCTACTCCCTGCTGAACTTACAGCAGTTCATTCCATAATCCAATTTAAAACATCTCTCAAAACACACCTAAAAAATCATTGGCTGTGCCCCTGTACAAACCCTGACTAACCAATTCACCATTCACTTTATTCTCTGGCTACTTGTACAAACAGTAAAAGTCTGAAACATTAGCTATCTCACTCTAATGTATTGTACTACTGAATGATATGCTACCTTACTCAGCCTTGTACTACTAAAACTGTTTATGTTCTAATAAGAAAATTAATATTGTAAAGTTTTTATGTATGTATTCCAATAAATCTGGAACATGTATCTATATGTAATTGTATAATAAAAATGCAACTGTTAACTCTTCTATATCTATCCACGTGTGGAGCTTTTCTCCTCGGGCCTCTGCTGAAAATGGACCTGTATCCAGTTAGACTTTCCCAGTTAAAAAATGTAAAATAAAATAAAATAAATAAATAAAAAGTGAGCCTATGACTATACAGTTCTAAATGTACCCAGTCTCATCTGTTCTCAGAAGCTAAAAAGGGTCAGGCCTGTTTAATACTTGGATGGTAGACCTCCTAGGAACATCAAGTGCTGTAGGCTTTTTTTTTTCTTTTTGTATATACTGTCTGCTGTTAACAAGCTGTTTCCTGTGGGCCAGTGATCCAGGGTTTGATTACCTCAGTCTCCATTTCCTAACTGTATGACTCTAAGCAAGTTACTAAACCAGACACTGCTCTTGGGCTGAGTCAGAAAAAGGTCCATTGAGGTCAATGCTCTACCATAGTCAACAAGTACAAATAAAATAAATAAATAAATTCAACATGCCTGTCTTCTAAAGCCATGTGTGAAGCCCTACTTATGGAAAATGAATGAGATGAAAATCTGTCATTTGAAATACCCTGATTTTCCAAGTTCCTTATTTGTACTGCAACAAACTGCCTTTCTGAAAACCGGCCTACCATCTAAACCTTGAAAAGCCATACTACTCTGTTTTGACCTAGACTTACACATCCATTGAACTGCCCATGAAACCAGACACAATAAAACCTCAGAATTCCTCCTTAAACCAACTTGCTGTCCTCTCCACCTCTCATCACACTTATAAATTTATAACCAATTTAAAACTGCTGAATCTGAAATACATAAATGTTTCCAATGCAAACTACCCCTTTCATACATAAAACAGATAAAACTGAACACAAATCATGCACATTATAACTCAAGGACAGCACAAATTAATCTGTCAAAAATACTGATAATAACTTCTTGTGCAATAAAGTCTAATGTCATAACCCAATGCATTCACTCTTTCCCAACATTATAACATTCTGACAATCCCCCAATGCTTGATAATATTGCTTAGCTCTACAAACCTTGCTGGCTCACTGAATACATCCAACTGGACCGTCACTGTTTGCCTCATCAAACTCCCACCTGTGAGCCAGAATCAATGTAAATGGCCAAAGTGTATCATGAATTGGCAGATGTTCCACAAAAGCCATGAAAGAAGCAAACACAGAAATATACACTCTCCACGTCTCTTGAGCATGACTACTTTACCAGCCTTCCTGCTGCTAACTGCCAATATTCCATACCTCCACTGGCTCTGCTACCACCTGCTTTTCTGCTTCTGGAACCAATGAAGGAATGCTAACTGCTAGTATGCCATACCTCCATTGGCTCTGCTACCACCTGCTCTTCTGCTTCTGGAACCAATGAAGGAATGCTAACTGCCAGTATGTCATACATCCATTGGCTCTGCTACCACCTGCTCTTCTGCTTCTGTAACCAATGAATGAAATCTGTGAAACTGAAAGTTGGACAGATTATCAGCTAGGAGATTCAACTTATGCAGACTATGCTTAACAGAAAACATAGGAAGGATTTAAAACTTTAATTTTCTAGGTTAGGAATCTGTGGGACTTTTCCAGTTGAGTGATATGCTTGGATTTGTTCATACCAAAGGGGCATTGCATTCAGTGATGGATCTAATAAGGGGAAGAGTACAGTAGTAGGATGTCATGTTTGGATTTTAAAGATATTCCCTTGGAAATTGAGTGGGTCAGATTTCCTGGCTGTGGAAGAAACATAATGACCAAATGAGAGAAATCTATCCGTATAAGTACATAGGTCTCTTATTTCTGTGTGTATCTGAAGAAGAGTGCCATTTAACAATATCAGGTATCATATGCAACCATGCTACACTTTTTTCATTTAAAGAAAAACGCTAAATCAGTCCTGGATAAAGTGCCTTTCAGAATAAACATAGACAAATCCAAAAATAGCTGAAAATGGCAATACCAAAGCAGATAATCCTTTAAAATGAACTTTTAATCCAATTGATTATAAAGACAGTGAGCGCTTTCACGTTATCATAACGTTTCATCAGACTTTAAGTAAAAACCATTAACTGCCAACCATAAATAGTAAATTCAAACCCTTCTGGCCTATGGTTCAACAGAAACAATTATGACATCATGTTGAAATTTAAAATTTAAAAATACATGCTTTATAAACAACATTCTTCTAAATATATACATGAATAAAGCATGCATCATAAAAAACAGTTGTAAGACACATGTGCATTCAATATATATTAATATAATAAATATATTTATAAATATCACAAAAAATACACACTTTTTTATTTAAATAAAACTAAAATCAAAGAATGTATGTAGTGTAGTTCATTCTAACTATCTAAAAACAGCATATATGTATGCTTATGTCTAAAAATCATTCACATAAAGCTGTGAAAATTAAAATACTATTTAAAGTGACTAATGTGCATGTGGTCTGGCTGATGAAAAAGGTTATAAAGTCATCCTATCATTCAGTCCACTCATTTTATGTGCTTGCAAGCGTATTATCCATCTACTTTCTCTACCCTCAATGTAAGTCTTAACATTCCATAATCTGCCTGATTTCTTAATCAATTCTAATGCTCTAAACTTAAATTTATGTGTCATACCAAAGGTTAGCACATGTTTAGCTAATGCGTTCTTATCATCTTCTTTGTTTATAGCATAAATATGCTCTCTTACTCTTTCTCTGAGGGTCCTATTGGTTTTACCTACATAGAAGGACTTGCATATCTGGCACTGTGCCAGGTACACCAAGTCCCTCGTCTTACAATCCACATATTGTTTAAACACATAATCCTGTCTCGTATCAGGGTGAGCAAACGTATTATCACCTGCCATGTATGGGCATTGGTTGCAGCCCCTACAAGAAAATGTCCCCTGTCTGTCTGAATATCTTATAGTATGAATCTTTTCTTGCTCAACAAAGTAATCGCTTAAGTGATTTTGTATTTCTATATGTGTATCTTGGCCTATTACCTACTATCATAGTGATATCATCATCTACATTCAATAATCTCCAATTTCTCTCCATTACATCTCTTACCTTATTATTCCTATTAGTAAACGGAATAATCACTTTAAGCCCCTCATGTCCTCTTGCATTCAAACTTTCTTCATCAACTCTTTCAATATTTGTATTCCTTTGGAAGTATGGTCTTCCTTTTCTATTACTATTATACATAGATCTCTCTATCTCACAGTCTTTATAACCTCGTTGTTTAAAGTTATCTGCCAATGTCTCACATGCTTCTCTGTAAGATTCATCATGACTAGTAAGTCTTGATACCCTTAGTATCTGACTCTTCATTATATTAGGATAAATGTGAGTTGGATGCATGCTGCTCCGATGTAACAAGCTGTTTTTCCAACATTGTTTTCTAAACATATTAGTGTGTAATCCATCTTCCTCCTTGCTCAATTGCACATCTAAAAATTGTAATCTCTTCTGGGAACTAACACATACGAAAGACAGAAAATCTGCTGTCCCATTCAGATATTCCACAAATTCTTCCAATCGTTCACTAGTGCCCTTCCATGCAAGAAAAACATAATCTACAAAACATTTGTAGCAACCAATGTACTCCCCATAATCTCCACTGTTCAATACATATGTCTTCTCCCAATATGCCAACACTAGGGTGGCATATGAGTTTGCACACGGGGTGCCCATTGCCACCCCCTTGGTTTGTAGAAAATATTCCTCTTCATATATAAAGACATTATTATTCAATACAATGTCTAACAATGACATGTATCTCATAATGAGATCCCTTGGCACTCCTTCTTCAATTAATAAGAGCCTAACATACTCCATTTCTGTGTTATTTGGTATGGATGTAAATAAAGAAACAACATCAAGTGAAACCAAAAGTTCATTACCATTGTCTGCATCAGAAAAAACATACCCAGCATAGGTCTCTAAGAACTGTTGTGTATCTCTATTTATAGTGGATACACCATCTACCACTGGTCTAAGTTGTTTTTCCAAATAAATGGAAAGAGTTTCGGTAAGCCATCCCCTCCCCGAGACTATAGGTCTCATATTGGGGTCCATCAAACTTTTATGGACCTTCAGCAGTTCCCTGAAAGTGGGGACGATCGGTTTCTCAACCAAAAAGTATCTAAACAGATCTACGTCTATTACTGTACATAAGAGAAGGTCTACCACCTGCTCTTCTGCTTCTGGAACCAGTGAAACATAATGACCGAATGAGAGAAATCTATCCGTATAAGTACATTGGTCTCTTATTTCTGCATGTATCTGAAGAAGAGTGCCATTTAACAATATGAGGTATCATATGCTGCCATGCTGCACTTTTTTCATTTAATTTGAGACCAATTTTGATACACCATGTATGTAAAAATTCCAGCCTTTGCTGGAGCTGTTTTCTATTTGTGCATGAGTGGATAACAGCACCCAGTTTAATCAGAAAACTTAGTCAGCCACACTTCTGGGATATTGGCTTGGATGTTTTCAAAATAAATGACAAATAGGACAGGGCCAAGGGCTGATACCTGAGTTACCCCACTACTTACAAATCTACATTCAGAGAGAGAAATGGCAACTTGCACAACCTGGGATCTGTTGGAAAACCAGTTTGCAATCCAGTGGACAATGTAGGGATTTACAATAAGTTTGTCTAATTTTTAAATAATACCAACATGAGCGTTAGGGTCAAAGGCCTTTCCCAGGACAAGATAAACAGTGTGCACAGTATGACAACTGCTCACAGCCCCTGTAACCTTTCCAAAGAAGCTCACTAGGTTCAGGGCTCTTCACAAGCGCACACTGATTTGGATCAAGATCAGTTTAGCTGTCAATGCCTGCATAAAGACTTCTGCTATGATATATGTCATGGTTTTGCATATAGATTTGGTGAGGTTGATGGGTCTATAATTACCTGTGTCAGTAGAGAAGTCACCCTTGTGTATGACAGTCACAGTGGCTATTCTCCAGGCATCAGGAACAAACTGTGGAAGCTGAGGTTGAACAGTTTTAGTAGAGGCTCAGAAGTAACACTAATGAGAATGCAGCTTGGTATATTGTCTGTTTTTGTGGAAGTATTATTTTTAGCTTTTGAGTAGAATTCTAAGACTTATCCCAAGGTGATTGCAGGTGAAACAAAGTTCTCAAGAACAGTGAAGACAACAATATTGGTATGAGGGGTAAAGTTAACATGAAATTTGTCTGCTAATATATTAGCTGTATTCTTGGAGTCAGAATGAGTGATATTATGAATGAACTCAGTGCAAAATTGGATATTGTCCCTTAATTGTCAGACATAACTAAAGAAAGATTTTTAGTTTCCTTTAGAATCTGTATCAAAAGGTCATGTTAATCCTCAAATAATTTCTTCCTCAAACCAATCTGTACCAAATTAGACCTTCCAAATGTCTTTGTAAAAACTTGAAGCACAACACCATTATCAGAATGAAAAAAAATGCTTTCTACTGCTACAGTAGTGATGCCACCCATATGGGCCTAAACTCCAATGTGACATCCTTCCTCAACTCACCTAGCCACCTAACAGGCAATTCCACTGCAAAGCATTTGTTTTAAAATGCACTATCATACCAAGCCTCCCTGCTACATCTGTGTAAAGCTGCAGATTGTCAGATGATACTCATTCTTCTTGCAAAACAGAAATTTCATTGAACCAGTCCTGAAGGTCAGCCAAAATATATTTGATCCTGCTTGACAATACCAACTACTCCTACCCTGTAGTGCTTACACTTCCATCCTCTCAACATATTGGCCAAAGATATGCAGAATGTCCAACCCAGTCTTATTGCCTACATTCAAAGTTTATCAGACATGATAATACTGCACTCTCACATTTTCCTTGTGTATGTGGCCATTCACTAACCCCCCTTCTAGGATAGAAAGGTGGTTAAGTAACTGAAAGTCCCCAAGCCTCTTCTTGGGTACTCAACTTTAGCAAACAGGTCCAAAACTGGAAAAGGAAGAATCCCAGTTTGGCTAGGTTTATACCCTTCTTCACCACCTTGTCAAGAAAACTCTGTGCTACATCCTTCCTTCCCCTTACAGATTTCAAATTCTGCCTCACTGATCTGCTACCCCCCATCTAAAGGAAATCAAAGGATCATAGGAGGTTACTAGGCTATTGGCCCAGAGGCCCTTATAAGCCTAGTCAAGAGCTGAGCCCATGTTTAGACAAGTCCACATCAGATGCCCCGTCCAGCAGGGACATGGGTGGAATCTCAGGGGTATATTTTCTGTTTCCCATCAAGTTATCCAGGTTGCACTTAAAAAGGGGTAAAGAGGTACTCTGCTTGATGTGGAGAGGGAGTCTATTCCATAGATGGGGGAGTCTCTGTTGATGTCACAGACCAGGTTGAGGCCATGCAAGTTACTCCACTGGAGCTTAACTTGCAGATATGCAGCAGTCCCATCAAGATGGGGTCCATGATTGCCTTGTATGCCAGACAGGAGTCACCTCTGAAACTGAGTAGAGGGATAGGGCTTTTAGCCTATCTGTGCATGGTAGATGTTTGAGGCCCTAGATTCTCCTGGTGAGGAAACACTGTGGTCTCTCCAGATGTTGCATGTGCTTTGCGATGTACATGCCGAAAGGGACGTTGTACTCAATAATGGGCCTTATAAGGGAAGAATACAGGGATGTTATGACCTCCTTGTCCCTGGATGAGATACCCTTACTTATGAGGTGGGCCTTGTAGAAGGCTTTCCGTACAACGGAAGCAACATGGTAGTCAAAAGTCAGGTTGCTATCAACCTGGGTACCCGAATCCCTCATGACTGATTGCATGTTTACTACATTGATATTAGTGTGATAACTTCTGGGGACATCATTCTCCTCAAAGGGGATGATGATGCATTTTTTGGTATTCAGCTTGAGGCCATGTTTCTGGCACCAGTCATTTTTCTGAGTGAGACCCTCTTGGAGGATGTCCAAATCACTAGCAGAATTGATGACAGCACCCAGCTTGCAGTCATCTGTAAACTTGGTCAGCCATAGCCCACTGGTTTTGGTATGCACCTCAGAAAAGTATATCTCAAATAACAAAGGCGAAGAATTATATACTGCCTTCTGTTGGTTACTTGCTGTTACTTGCATTTACATGCATGCATATATTTAACTATTTATTGTGACCAACTAGTCATATTACTGTATTGTACTAAGTACAATAAATACATGGAGACAACTGCTTCAGTTAATACACTTTTTTACTATTACATTTTCCTTTCGGATCTACAAGCGTGCAACACAGATGCTGTCAGCTCTCTATGGAAAATTCCCAAAGCTTGTTTATACACACTCATATTTATACCAAAAAGTCTGATATTTTTTCTCAAAGTCTGATGCATAACAGCTCTTTCTTTGTATAACAGTTATCCTTTGTTCCCTTGTCCTTGGTTCTTTGTAGTTTGATGATCCATGGAAACTCATTCTTGCATTATCTGAAACCATGGTGTTCCAGCACTATCTGAAACTTGATGTTCTAACTTTATCTTGCTTGATGTTACATCTCTTTACTTGATTGATGTCCTTCCAGCTTCTCAATAACATACTCCTTTACATGGATGCCAATATCTAATTAAGCTATACCAGGACACCTACTACTTTTTGCATTTTATACTATTTCTAAATTAACCCTTTATATTTCATATCATTCTTGCAGCTTTTTATTCAAACTAATAATCATGCTAGCAACAGTTACTATTATTCTTTCAAGAGGCCCCAAGACCGAACCCTGGGGTACGCCGCTTGTTATGGGTCTCCTGCTTGAGGTGGCTTCCCCTGTTTTTACTAGGTGGATTCTATCAGTAAGCCAGTTTTTTGCCCGTCTGATAACATACGGATTGATGCCTAGTTGAGATAGTTTATCTATTATGCCTGAGTGGGGAATAGTGTCAAAGGCTTTGGCCAGATCAAAGTAGGTGGTGTGTACCATCTTCCCCTTGTCCATGGCTTTGGTTACTGTCTCAAAGACGTTGAAATTTAGCAGACATGACCTCCCCTTGATGAAGTCAAACTGTGTGGGATCAAGTGTTTGGAGGTTGCCAATGTCCTTGTTAATGGGTTTCATGATAATCCATTCCATAGCTTTGCAGATCAGGCTAGTTAGGCTGATGGGTCTATAATTTCCTGGACTGGTGGACACTAAACCTTTGTGCAAAGGGATGACAGTGTCTTTCCTCCACTCAACTGGGATGAAGCCAGTACTCAGGCTTTTGTTGAGTTGGGGGCCTAATGGTGTTGCAAGTTCCTGCCTGAGTTCACATAGGATGCAGCCTGGTATGTTATCACGCCCCATGAAGGCTGTATATTTTGCCTTTGAGAGAGCAGTGATGACCTGTTCCCTAGATATAAGAGGAAAGGGGCAGCCACTGGGATGTCCTGATTTAATGATGGGGGGGACAGAGGGATGAAGTTTTCACTGAATCTGTCAGCCAGCAAGTTTGGTATATCTACAGCATTTGTATATGTGGTGTCATTGATCACTAGTGCTGAACAGATCTGGGTGCTTCCTTTGAGGCTGTGGACATATGTGAAGAAGGCCTTATTATTGTCTCTAGTAGATGTGGCCAATTTGGACTCAAAGTTTGCAAGCCTCATTGCTGCATCTGTATAAAGATGCAAATTGTCAGATGATACTCATTCCTAGAAGAATTTCTTGTACTAATTCCTGAGGTGTATCCAGCATCCACATCAGGTTAGTCCCAAATAACACTTGCAAGACCTTCTATCTAATGGGAGAATGGGATGGCCAGTCTCCAGGTACTTGCCCCTCACAAATTACCTCTCTCTGTAGTACTGCATTCTTCAAATGTAATCTGTCTACTATTGTCCTGAGGCATAGAAGATGATTGAACACCTGCCTCTTCCTTATGCCAGCATCCCTTCACTCTGTATGCACCTCTTCATAGAGAACAAACATAGTCAGATCTACAGGAAGGCCAAGTACATCCAGCTACATTAAAGGGTTAATGTGTTTCATGATTTTCTTCATGGTCACCCTTTGGGGGTCTGACCTGGCCCCCAGTCCTTTACAGCATGGTGCCAAGCTATGTATGGGCATGACTGGCTTCCCATCATAATGATCTGTCCACTGTCATCTATTTTCAGAAAGGCTGGTTGTACCACAACCATGCTTGCCAACCCATAACTATTGTGTCTCCCTGATTATAGAAAATATGCCAACAAATGAAGACTTCACAAGGTATCTTTCGCTAAGATAGCTGCAGTCATGTACATGAGACCTAATACCCAATTTCTCCATGTCATAAACCTGTCTGGTCTTTTCTTTCCAAATGCTGATAGTATCACTGTCAAGTCCTTTATCCACAGGGCTTCAGTGGCTACAGTCCTCTGTACCATGTATGCATCTATCAAGTCCAACACATCCACAAATTCCTCTCTTCTTATCTTTTCCTTCATGGACAAAGTAATATGAGGTGTTACTAAAACACCCACCCACCCATTAGAAAGGTTGCATTCCTTGCCAATATGTAAATAAGACTTCATGACGTGTACCTGACAGCTTTCTTGGATGAAATGGCTCCTAACTATCAGGGCAATCCCCAGCCTCCTGGTGGCTGAAAGGATGTTCTGACCCTCTGATCTCTCCTCCTTAATTGTGACAGGCCTGTCTCCATGCTCCTGATCCTGCCCACTTGACCTTAACTTCAGAAACCTGAGCCTTCTTTCCTCATTCATCCCCTGCATGAACTCTGACAAATACTGCTGATAAAAATAGCCCTGCCTCCACTTCGTCTTCAAGAAATATAGTTACCTGTCAATTGCTGGGGCTCCTCCATCAGTATTGCATTGGTCCATTGCTCCTTCCCACAAATTCTATTCCACCTCTTTTTGGTGTTCCTTCAGTGGGTTGTTCATCTGGTAACTTGCACTTTCTTCAGCTTCTCCCTTTAGGTTGCACTGAGAGTTCTATAGTGAGTTTGGATGGCCTAGGTACATCCTTGAAAAAGTCCTTGACTAACACACAATATTGGCCAGTGCTCCTTCAATGCCTGGATGTCTGTTATGCTGCAAGAAAAGTAACAATGTTCAAGCAGAAATAAGTTCAGACACAAATGGAATAATAATCAAGTGATTTGGGTGGAGATCTCCTTTAAATACAACAGTATTTATGAAAATGATTGTTAGTGGGGCATGCCTACTTAAAAGCAATATGTTTTCTGTTTGAAAAACCTGAGTTCTCTGATTTTAGTGGAGTAGTAACCCCAGGGGGTTTCCACTGTGAGTGAATAAAAGTGAATGCAATGAATATTGGAATCCCCAAACTGTATTCGTCAAAAATATGTTGCTGAAAAACACTTTTTAAAGTGTTTTTTCAGGTGCAAGCCCCCCATACCCCATGAACTGATATACCAACTCAAAGGTTGTACTTACTCAAAAAGGGTGAAATTCCCCCAAAAAGGAATCACTTCCGGCAAACTCACCAGCAGTGATTTCCTGTGAAGAAACTCCAACCATTGGTGATTTGAAGCTTGTGCAGTCATAGTTTGGGAGTTCAAGCTTCATCCATCAGAAGGATAACCCTCTTGTGTGTCATCCTGTACAATTTCCCTTTATTCAGTACTCACCTGTGAGGGTCTCCTTACAGTTATAGCACTGTTAACCACAAATGGTTTAGTTTTATTATAATTGAAGGGATAAGAGAGGAAGGTTCAATTATAACATTCTCAACAGGGCATTCTTTGCTCCCACTGACTTCTGGAAGTCAGTTTGCACATCTGCAATCAGATTATTTCTCAAAAGTACCTTGCTTTTTCTGATGTTATTATATTATCACTTCCTTTATAGGGCTAATAGCAGTGGAAGATAATTCTGGATACTTTATAGATGACTATTTTGCCATGCAGTGTGAAAATCAGTTTTATAATTACATTCCCCTTCACTTCCATTTTCTTTATACATTATCCAGATATAACATGAAGATTGTTGGGATTTTTCTGGTAACTATTTCCATGAGTTCTTGTATGCAATTTTGGATATCTAGTTAATACCTGTCTAGAATTCTTTTAGGGCTGGGTCTCTTCATCTAACCTTTACACATCCTGTTTGTTTTGTGAATGAATGGACAGGTACACACTACCACTCTTAGCAATACCAATTATGTGTTAGCTACTCAAAACATTAGTTTGAATATTTTGCTATCCATGTCTCCTAATGTACAAGAATAGGCCATCCATCTTGTTAGTGATCCCTTGACAGCAGCAGTGATTACATTGCATACTACAGCCAGATACTATTGCTAGTGTAAACATTTTCCTTTCCATGTCTGTGGTTGTATGGCATTCCCAGGAGCATGTTTGCTTAAAAATAATAGTATTTAGGAAAACTGTTGTTAATGGTACCTTCATTATTAAAAGCAAGGTTGTACATGTCTGGGTAGTCTGATATATGTACACTTTAAAGGAATAGCAACTCTGGTGTGTGTCTTCTACAATTTCTCCTTATTCAATGCTCATTTGAGAGGGTCTCCTTACTGTCTCAAAACTGTGAACTGTAAACAGTTCAGTTACATTTTACTTTGATGTAGTAAAAACTGAAAGACATTTTCATCCAAGCTAGAGTCTTCACTGTGTAATACCCTAAACCTCGTGTAGTGGAAGTCCATGGAATATAGGCAAATGATCCCTTAAGGACATACAGTGTTTCAGCTATGTGACTTCTGAATGCCCATGACTTTTTACTTTTTAAGTCTTTATGAGAACATTCATATTTAGAAAGTATATAGCTGGTGGGGTTTGGCTTTATTTGCCTGAATGCACTGGTAAAGATTTAAAAAGTAAAATGTTAAAAGCCATGGGCATTCAGATGCCATGTAACAAAAACAGTGTATGTCCAACCTTAACTCAAACTAGTCCACCAATTTTCTTAACCAATGAGACACTTTACATGTCTAAGTCACATACTGGAAAAAATAACAAAAAAGAAAAATTCTCTCTCTCTCTCTCTCTATATATATATATATATATATATATATGTATATATATATATATATATATATATATATATATATATATATATATATCAATATCCCAACACTGTCTTATTCCCAGTTAACATATCTTTTCAAACTTACTTCCATTGTCTCACTTGTTCTACCAACTTTTAAATAAAATCAAACCCTACCTTAGAATAAATGAGCAAATGCCCCAAACTCTGCCTTAGAACAAATGAAGAAGATGCCCCAAAGTCCATCACTTATCCACCCAGTTCACTCTCTAGGGCAGTCTTCAGTTCTGAAAGTATCATAAACCAGTTAAGTATATCAGTGATTTCCTCACAATTATTTTCTCTTGACACTGTTGCTATCTCTGGATCCTGTCTCAGAAATTATCACTCCAGATTACTGCCTCCTTCCCTGAATATAATTACTTATTTAACTCTTGCCCAGGATGATGACAAGGAGGCAGCACAGTGCTAATGTACAAATCTTATCTTAGCATCTCAGTTATTGCCCAAACCTACCCCTCTTTGAATTGGGACTCACCTGGCTCCTTGTTAAACTGCCCTGCAAAGCCACATTGCATCTTTTCATTGCCGTTATGTACCACTTCCTCCTTCCACCTCAATAATTCCAAACATTAACCCTAGACATAAGAGACTACATTCTGCCTAACAGTCAAATTCTTATACTATGTTACTGCAGTCTAACTGTATTAGGAAACTTCGCTCAGGATGTTGTTGAACTCCTAACTGACCTCAAAACTACTCCAGATAGTCAAGAAGCCCACAAGACCAAATTTACTATCTCTCTCTCTCCTGGACCAGATAATCACCTCACAGTCTACTATCATTCATTGATATCTTCCCTCCCTCTTTTAGTGACCACTGCCCACTATACCTCAGTATGTAGAACATCAGTCTTAAACTTCCCTCAGAACAATCTCCTTCTAATCAAAATCCTCAAAGAATAATTCCAAACTCCTCTTTCAACTCTGTAGTACAAACTCAACTCCCCATTCTGGCACTCCTACTGATGCAAATGCCATTGCCAATCTCCTCTCTCAACATCCCCTATTCATTCAAAATACTTATTTCTGCCTTTTACTAGATCTTCAAATGAAACAGACTAGATTTCTAAATAGCTCAAATCCCTTATGTAAGACTGAGATTATTCCTAGCAATCCTGGAAAAAAGATCCAGCCATTACATGGTAAGAATACTGCATATTATTATTCATTTTCACCAAACAAGCTATCTGGACACACAAGAAGAAATAGCAGGCCTACAAGCAAACTTTCTTGAAATACTCACCCAAAAGATTCTGGCAGGAAGTAAACAACCTACTAGGCAGAGGGTCTTAATTTCAAACCACAATACAAGGCTCCTCTGAATGTACACTAGGCATACTCACTCCTAATGAATACCTCAAAGAATTTTGCAACATTCTGATCTCATCTTACATCCTTCAAGTAATCCAAAACTTAACTCTGAGCCCTTCAGAGTATCTATCTCCTTCTACTTCACAAAGAAGTATGCTAAACAAATCATCTCCTTGCTAGAGCAGATGCCAGCAGACTCACTAACAAGTTCTGAAAATCTCAGCCTCTGTTGTTTATATTACTGTCAAGATTACATTACCAGCCCTCTTTAGCACATCCACACACTTTGCATCACCTCACCCATAACGTTAGTAATTCTGGAATTATTTCTTTTCCAGTCAGTTCAAAAAAAAAAAAACAAATAAATAAAACAAAAACATACACCTGTTAGTCACTATTACTCAGTTTCAATAGTCCCTATACCTGCCAAAATTCTAGAGAAGCCAATACACAGTTCACCTGCTTTCTAATAAACATCAAGACTTCAGGTCAGGAGAAGTAATAAGATAATACTCTAGGGTTTGACTGCTGACATCCTTATTAACATGGATAAAAGCAATCTACGAGTGATTTTTAATCACCTAAGCCAAGCTTTTTTTCACTATTGATCATTAAATCCTGCTGTCTCTCTTGGCTAAAATAGCAGTCACCCTTCAGGCCAAAAATGGTAAAAAGATTTTCTAGTGAATAGATCCTTCTGAGTTAAATGTTTATGTGTTACGTTCTCAGATGGGCACAACTCATTCTGGTGTTCAACCAGGCTTAATACTTGTTCCACTCCTATTGTCCACATATTTGTAAACAAGCTAACAATAGACCTCCCTCAGTTACAATTCATTCTATTTGCTGATGACATGGTTGTTTGTAGATCAAGCCTCAAGCTTAAAAGTATAGAATGTCAGCTTAAACTTAACATAATTAAAAAAAAAAAAAAAAAAAAAAAAAGAATACAGGGATTAAGTAACATGTCCTATGCAGACTGCCTCAAGATCGTATCCCTGTATTCTGTCTCCTACAGGCTGTTGAGTGGAGAGCTATGACTGGCATACAAAGCATTGTCGGACCCCATTTTGATGGACCTCCTACATATTCGCAAAACAAACAACACAAAAATTCCCATTCTAAAGACTTAAACCTCATCTGTGATATAAATAGGCCCTGCTGGAAAGACAGGCATGTATCCCAGTGACTACTCCTTCTCTGGAACAGGCTCCCCATCCATGTGAACCAGAGTTCCTCCCTGACTCAATTCAAGTGTAACTTGAACAACTGGGAGAGGAACAGAAGATTCATCCTTGGTTTGTCACCTGTGTCTCTAGTGGACACAGGCAGCCTGTAAATGGTCCATTTCACAGGTCCTTGTTTGTAAATGTTTTATCTCCCAAGCCCCTGTTTACAGTTATCAAGGGTACAAGAACTTGTCAAAGATGTGAGATGCATGGCTCGGCTTAAAAAGGCCCTTGTGGTTTTTAGCCTAGTAAACACCTATGGACCTATAAAACTAAGCAAGTGGCTTACATAAAAAATCTGTGATCTAGCAAAAGATTTCTTAACTGCCTCAACACCCAACCTATAAAAGACCAGTTTACCTATCTAATTGAGACCACCTCTTATTCCAAATATGTTGCCATCTAATTAGATCAATCACTTAACTTTCACCTGCATATCAAAATGCTAAGAACTAAAATCAATATCTTCTTCTTCTGGGCACAAAAAAGCCACACCAAGGAAAGTATTATTACTCACACAGCTAGAATACAGTTAACAATAAGACCAAAATCTACAGATCCACTCAAACCATATCTGCAACTTCATAACTAACACCTCCCAACAGGAATATCATTGCATCACAATGCCTTTTTCAGGCAATGCCAACTTGATAAACGTATCAATATAATGAAACAAGCAAAGGAAAATATGAAGGTGTTCCTGATAGGTACCTAGGTTCATAGGACGTTACTAGGCTAATGAGCCTAGGGCCTTTACAAGCCCAGCCATGTTATTCCTGTGTCCCCTAACTGACCTTGGTTAGATGGTCGTTATTTGCAGAGGGAGTCTATGTTCAGCTCTGACTGCCTCTGTCCATAAGGGACGTAGGTGACACCCACAGGTTGAATTTCTGTTCTCCCATCCAATTGTCTAAGTTGTGCTTGAATAGGGTCATTGAGGAGCACTGCTTCACATAAACTAGGAGTTTATAACAGGGGAGCAACAATATCTGGGAAATATATCTGTCTCTCCAGCATGTTCTGTTAATGTCTCAGACCAGGATGAGATTCCTGGAGTGAGTGACTCTTGTTCCATTTGATTTGCGGAGGTGCAGCATTTCCATTAGAGTAGAGTCAGAGACTGCCTATAGTCCAGGCACAGGCCACCTCTCAGCAGCCTTTATGATACAGAGTACAGTGTCAGGGCTTTCAGTCTTTTCATGTAGGTTATGTTTTGAAGGCCCTGAATATTCTTGGTGAGAAACCTCTGTGGTCTCTCCAGCTGCTGCAGGTGTCTGGTGAGGTGCATGCAAAAGTGAGCATTGTACTCTATTTGTGGTCTGGTGAGGGTCAAGTACAGAGGAGTTATAACATCCTTAGTCTTGGATGCAATGACCTTACTTATGAAATATGTAACGTAGAAGGCTTTCCTTACCAATGTGGACACATGGTGATCAAAATTTAAATTGCTATCAAACTGTGTTCCAAAACCTTTCACCACTAGATTAGAGCTTGTGGGGGGCATGTGCTGTCAATATTGTAATATTCAGGGAATTTCTCTTTGCCAAAGGGGATAATAGTGCACTTTTGCTTTTAGTCTTTTAGTTTTAGTCTCTGGCTTTGGCACCAATCATTTGTCTGTGTTAGCCCCTTTTGTAATATGTTAACATTATTTGGAGACTCAATGATTGCATCCAGTTTGCAATCATCAGTGAACATTGGTAAGCCACAGGCCATCTACTTTCACCTGGACTTCCATGAAATTGAAGACATACCCTAGCAGAAGCAAAACTGAACGAACTATATTAAACCAACTACAAGCGAAGAGCCACCAAGCTGGAAAGACAAATCCTTTATTAAACACTGATACTTTGGTTAAAATAACAAATCAATTAATCCATAAGTAAGCACTTTTGTTTAACATATATTAAACTTCATCAGACAAAATATCTATCATGACTTCACTTCCTTTTATGCTACAGGTTCATTCATTAAGAAAAATTAGCATATTTATAAAAAAATAACATTACAAAAATGATAACATGATAAAATATATGACAGCACTAAAGAAATATATTAATATGTATGTGTTCACCTTTAAAAATGTTAAAAACTAGCATGATATATTAACATTTTAATTATCTCATTATATAACACTAAATAATCACATTTAAAAAAAAAAATATATATATATATATATATATATATATATGTGTGTGTGTGTGTGTGTGTGTGTGTATTATAAATAAATTAATGATCAATATGTTAACTTAAATAAAACATATCAATGATCCATCAGTATCAAAACAAACTTTTACACTTAATTGAAAATATTTATTTATTTATTTTATTTATTTTACATTTGTTGACCGGGCTAGTCTAGCTGGATACATGTCCATTTTCAGTAGAGGCCCAGGGAGAAAAGCTCCAAAGAACAGAGGTAGATAGACAGAACATCAGCAGATCAAGTAATTATTAATACATTCATAGGCAAATAAAGCAAGAAAGTAGGTTATACATATTGTTTAAAAGAGGTACAGACTTATGTAGATGGCCTAACATGGATACATTGTGGACCTTTAAGGTTTTGGGTTGGGTAGAGGCTTCGGTGGGCCTGGGACGTTTGCTATTAGTCTGGATTAGAGCAAGGGCATAGCCATTGGGACTTTAGGAGATCTTTGAGGTGTTTTTTGAATTGGTGAAGAGAGGTCATGTGTCTTAGGTTGTTTGGGAGGGCATTCCAGGATTTGCCAATGGAATTGGCAAATATTAAAATATTAAAATAAATATTATATTAAAAATGTGTGTATATGTACATTGGGTATAAATTTGTATATATAAATACACACACACACACATATATATATATAAATATATATATATACACTAACTATATTATATTGTATTATAGTTTCAAATGCTCTATATTCATATATAACAATTATTTTAAAATTTTTATTATAATACTTAAATGGAATGTTGAATCAACAATTATTCATTATATGGTAAATGGTAGTTTGCACGCTTCAAGGAATAGCAATTCCTTTGATTTTCATGTGACGCCAGCATGCCTAGGGAACACCAATCCCCCTGTTCATCGTATTATTCATGGACCTGACCAACAGAATCAATCAGAAGTCAGAGGACACCAACCTTCGCGAATACATGGTTCAGGATAGAATTACATCAATAATGAAGGAATCAGAAGAAAGGTTCCCATTCTTACAGAATGGGTGGAATTGGAGTTCGCTTTTTCTGGTGGACATAATCAAGGTACTAACTTGTAAGAAACCAAATTAAATAATTATGATATAAAGCTGCTTAAATGTAGAAAACTACAGCTAGAAAATGCATATTTAAAAGAGTGCATTAAGCATAATATTATACCTAAAGGGCTACATTTTTGGCATTACCCCACAGGTCTAGCTAATAAGTCGCCATTATATACAGAGTTATTGCAGCTGTTTGACAAAAGTGGCAAAGATATGTTGAATATAATGATAAAATACAATCAATTTGACATTGAAGCACTGATGAATGAGTAGATCGGCTTGACAAGGAAATTAGAGCCGATATATCTTATGACAGCATAAAATTTGAAATGTTAAGAATATATAATAGCATCAAACAGCAAATCTCAAAATTAAAAACTGGAAAAATTAATAAACTGGAAAGGGATTTGAATCAGTATGCAAATGGAATAGCATACCCTAAGCCTCCTGGAAGCCAAAGAAAATACAGGCCCTATAATAATAATAATAATAATAATTTAGATAAAGACAATAGACATAATGAACTAAGAGAATTTGGTCAACAAATTGATCCAATATACGATCAAGAGTTTCCCGAACTGAGAAGGTCAGAAAGGCTAAAGAATAAAAATTCCTACCCTAACCATCAAGGAGTGGGGTTTTAAGGGGGCAGGCCCAAAGACAAACAATGGAGGACTTAAAACTTGATGATTATTTTTGTGTAAATGAAGTATATGTTATGAATGAAGTTCAACAATTTAGTAATATATTATATAAACATAATGAACATGTTATTGTGAATTCAGGAGGTGATTTCAAAGTCTTTAATTTTTCAGAAATTGAAGTTGATCAACAAGTAGCAAATGTTTTAGCTAAAGGCTATACTTTTGTTCCATCGACGCCTTTTGATTTCACTACTACAATGATTGATAATAAAAATATTTTTAAGGAAAATCAACTTTAGTTTAATGTATCATGACAGCATATATAATGGGACTCGTAAATTTAATATTAGTAGCATTTTTAACCCACCACTACATCTGAAACTATTAGCATATGAGAAGATGTGTGAGCACAAACTGAAGTGCTTAGATAAATTTAGAAAGGAGACAAACATTTCATTGAACTTAAATAATGATGAACAAAGTCAAGACATGTATAATTACAAGTTAAATGCTATTTTAGAAACTGATACTTATAAGCAGATATCCTTAAATGAGCTGAACACAGCTTAGAGAAAAGAGTATGAACAAATTAATGACCTTTTTCTTGAAGAACGTATTAACATAGAATTGTTTAATTATCTTAATATTACAACTCCCAGAATTCGGGTGTTTTTTTGGGACCCCCAAAATACACAAATGTATAGATGACCCCCCTATGCGTCCTTTGGTTGATGGAAGAGATTCCATTACTTCAGCATGTACCAAAAATGTTGATTATGAATTAAAAAAGATTATTCGGAAGAAAATACATATTTGTAAGGATTCCTGGACTTTTTTAGAGCACATGAATGAAGTGGAATTTAATAACAAAGATATTTTAGTAACAATAGATGTCTGCGATTTGTACACAGTCATTCCGCGATCTTTAGGATTGGAATGGGTAAATGAGTTATTAATATATTATCATGTTACTCATGAACTAATAAATCTAATAATGGAATTATTAGAAATAGTTTTAAGTAATAACTTCATAACATTCAATAAAAAATATTTTTTGCAGAAAAAGAGCATTGCTATGGGTTCACCGTGTGGGGGTGCTTATGCAAATTTAGTTATGGCATTCTGGGAGAAAAATGATGTTTTTAATAGTAAATATAATATTTTCATTAAGTCTTATCATAGGTTTCAGGATGACATCAGTATCATTTGGACTGACACATGATAGTTTGAATGAAGTTTTAGCATATATTAACAAAACAACTATTTTTTTTTTCAAATTCACATGGAATTTTGATAATAACAGTATGAATTATTTAGATGTACATCTTATGAAAGGCATGGAAAATGAAGCTTACATTGCAATTATTCATAGAAAGGAGTCTTATTCTAATAGTTTTTTGCACTATACAGTTCCCATCCAGAACACCAGAAAAGATCTGTAATTAAGGGGCAATTAGTAAGAGCTGCCCGGATGGTGACTAAATTTGAACAATTTAAGTTGGAGTGCAAACTTTTACGGGATATGTTTCTTAATAGAAATTATCCAGCAGCATTAGTTGACCCCTTAATACATGAAATTATATGTAAAAGTTTAGCTTAAGTGGACATTTTAAACCTATTTTATATAAGCAAAACAAAACATATGATGTTAGTAATACATTTAGCATTAGAAATTATAGTCAAAATGATATAATAATAAATTAAATTACAAATAAAGACAAAAATAAGGCTTTTTCAAAAGCTTTAGTGGTCACTTTTTCCAAAGAACATCACATAATTAGAGAAATCATCATTAATAATTGGGCTATATTAATGGATGACCCGCATTGTAAAAATCAGATCAGAGAACTACCTAAAATAGTTTATAGAAAAGGTAAAAGTTTTAAAGAGATTTTGGGAACAGGCATGCACTCAGCTATTAACAAAAACAGAGGTATGAATAAATGTGGAACTTGCCACTGGTGTCATAAAATCAAAATAGGAGAATCTTTTCAACTTAGGAAAAAATATTTTTATTTGCATGGAAAATATAATTGTAAATCTAAAGCAGTGGTATACCTAGCCACTTGCAATTCCTGCCCTATTTTTTACATAGGGAAAACAGAGACATCTAGCCCAAAGAATATATGAGCATGAATATGCTATAAAGAAAAATAAATGTAACAACGCGTTAGCAAAACACATTAGTGAATATAAGGACGATCAGTTTTCTTTTACAGCAATAGATTATGTAGAAATCGAAGACAAAAGACCATGGGGCCTATATTTAGAACATAAGGAATTGCAATGGCAAATTAGAACACAAGCTGATACGTGGCCTGGGATTAATGAGCATAGTTCAATTACCCCTGTTTTAAAATTAAAAGCATTAAATAGGAATAAAATAGTAGAATAAAATATAGTATACATTTTTAAATTACAATATATTTTTTATATCTATAATGGATTTTTTAAGTATAATGAATAATTGTTGATTCAACACTCCATTTAAGTATTATAATGTAAATTTTAAAATAATTGTTATATATGAATATAGAGCATTTGCAACTATAATACAATATAATATAGTTAGTGTGTGTGTGTATATATATATATATATATATATATATATATATATATATATATGTGTGTGTGTGTGTGTGTGTGTGTGTGTGTGTGTATTTATATATACATATTTATATCCAATGTACATATGCACACATTTTAACATAATATTTATTTTAATATTTTAATATTTTCAAATAAGTGTAAAAGTTTGTTTTGATACTGACGGATCATAGATATGTTTTATTTAAGTTAAGATATTGATTATTAATTTATTTATAATATACACACATATATATAAACATATATAAGTTTAACGAAAGCACTTACTTATGGATTAATTGATTTGTTATTTTAACCGAAGTATCAATGTTTAATAAAGGATTTATCTTTCCAGCTTGGTGGCTCTTCGCCTGTAGTTGGTTTAATATAGTTCCATGAAATTGAGTCTAAACAGTAGAGGGCCCTGCACAAATCCTTGTGGTATGTCACTAGTTACTGGTTTACTGGTAGAGGTGGAATGCTCTTGTATGTTTTTATGGTATTTTATACTTCTATACACGTGTTTCTTATATATATCTCATGTGTATTTTTTATATATGTTTAAATAATCATGTGACTATAATTTTGAATTTGACAGGCTGGAACTGGTTTTAAATACGGAGTGGATTTTACTGCAGAAAAGTAAAGTGAAGTAGGTAAACTGGTCTCCCAACACAACAACAGTACAAAATGAAAAGAATAGGATATACCAGACCATGGCTGATAAAATCATCAAACAATTAAATCCAAGTAAAAAGGTAAGCGTTTTCACAGCCAAAGCTGCTTCATCAGACAATACAATACATCATTCCCCCATTTCTTATACAATGCTCCAATCAATCACAATATTTCCCGGTAAAAATCAATTCACTAGTGCATAGTACCTCTTTCATACATAAAGACATTTACAACTAAAACTTATTCAACAAACTGAATGAAAAACACATTATATAACTTCACATAGTTAAAAACATGGTTAAAAAACATAATATACAAACAATTAACTATCTAATTAATGGTTTATTAAGCAAAATAGGTTTAATGCTGATTTTGTCATTTAAACCTTTACCCATGTTAGCACGCATTCTATTAATCCATTCTAGTTCCTTTGTCTCAACTCTGTTCCTGATTGCCCCTCCTCTATTACCTACCCAGACTTTCTCCTAGGAATGACCACATGCAGATTAAGGGACAGGGCCAGAGAGCATGCATATGATATATACAGAAAGGTAGACACTAATGCCCTAGCTAGGCATACTATGGCTATGGGAGCATCACACACTTCATGGTGATCGAGAAAGTCTGGATAGGTAATAGAGGAGGGGCAATCAGGAACAGAGTTGAGACAAAGGAACTAGAATGGATTATTAGAATTAATTAGATAGTTGTAAACTCCTAATTTATGTGAAGTGATTTTTACCAGGAAACGTTGTGATTGGTTGGAGCTTTGTATAAGAAATGTGGAAATTATGTATTGTATTGTCTGATGAAGCAGCTTTGGCTGCAAAAGCACTCACCTTTTTACTTGGATTAAATTGTTTGATGATTTTATCAGCTGTGGTCTGGTATCTCCTATTTTTTTTCATTTTGTGTTGAATGGATTTTACTTTGAATGTAACACTGATGAAAAGTCTTGTGACTTGAAAGCTTTTGTGTTTTTTTTATATATTAAACTTTTTCTGCTGAATGATTGGACCTTGGCTTTTTCTCCTAGTCAAACTTTGATGTCAGCCAGTAGTGCTCTTTGCAGCACCCGAAATGTGCCCAGTAATTACTCTTTCTGCAGTTCGTATGGAGTTGCATGTACTGGTAACATATCCAAATACGATTGTAAATTATTTTTTATAAGACCCGTTGCTCCTACTACTATTGGAACTGTCTGCGTATCTTTCTTCCACATTGCTCCCATTTCTGCCTGCCGATCTGGATATTTTATGATTTTATTTCTATCTCTGTACACAAGACACTGTAGTCACTGGGTGTGGCAGTTTCAATGATCAATGTTACTTTTGTTTTCTTTTCTTGGACCACAGGTCCATGATGATTCTTTCCATGGTCCTGCAGATAAGGCTGGTTAGGCTTTTGGGTCTACAGTTTCCAGGGTTGGTTGATGGACCACCTTTGAACAAGCAGATTACTTTTGCTTTTCTCCTCTCTGCTGGAACAAAGCCAGTGCTCAGGCTGAGGTTAAAGAGAATGACAAGTAGTTCCACTGGGTCTTGTTTTAGATTGTTTAGTAAGCAGTCTGGGATGTTATCTGGTCAAACAGAGGCCGTGTTTTTGGCCTTGGATAGTGTGGCTATGACCTGCTCGTTGGAGATACCAGGTAGAGGACTGGTGTAGGGTAAGTCAGGTGTGCTTTGGGGTATGGCTAGTGGGGACAGGGAAGTGAAGTTTGCATCAAATCCGTCAGCATGTTGGCAATTTCCTCAGGTTCAGTATGAGAGGTACCGTCCACTATAACATGGCACATAGTTGGGCATTCCCTTTTAGATTTCGGACATAGCTAAAGAATGCCTTATTATTATCCTTAAATATGGATGCTAATTTAGCTTCGTAACTAGCTTTAGAGGACTTCACAAAGTATCTGATTTGCTTGTTCAAGCTGTGGAGGGTATTCTCTTCTGCTGAGTAAGTTCTCCTTTATCCTTAGATATCAGGTTCTTCCTTTTGTTAAATAATCTATTTATACTTTAGGTCAACCAGAGTGACCAATTTTTTTGGGAGGACCTTGTTTTGATCTAGTCAGATACAAGTGAGTCTATACAGTTGTTTAGGTGGGCATTTGTGTACGCCTCTGCATAGGAGTAATTGTTGGCTGTGTTAGCAGGGGTTTGAAACTTTTTATACCATCATCTAGTAGGCTGTAGTTTGCTTTGGAAAAATTTTTCATTTTTTTTTTGCTCCTGTGGGAGTGTCAGGTCAGATCATTACTTCAAAAGAGACACATTCATTCTCCTTGAAGGTGTGAGCCGAGGCGCTAGAGAGACTAATAAAACAGTGTTGCATCTTCACACAGGGGGTAGTGCAGTGACCCCCCATGTTTATGAGTACTAAGTCTAGGAAATTTGAGCCCCTTGTGTGGGTGCAGACTAGCTATTCCAGGGCATTTGTATTGACAAAGTCCAGGAACCTCAGGGTGAGCATGTTTGTGCTCATGTATGTTGCTCAATTGATGGAAGAATAGTTGAAATTTCCCATGACCAATGTGTTTGGCTGTACAGTAACTAGAGTAAGTACAGGTAAGCAGTGTGCTTCTGCTAGTTCATGGTGGAGTGAAGGTCCTGTAGCTAGCAATGATGTGGCAGGGTGTTTTACCTACATTTAGTTGAACCTGGAGTAGCTCAAGAGTGACACTTTTTAACCAGTCTTGATGTGTATTTGGCTTTAATGCAGATGGATACACCTCCACCTTTGGTTCTTTCATACTCATTTTGGGGTTTGAACATGTGGAAGGCATTATAGCCTTGCACAGCCGGGGTGCTTTCTGCAGCCTTGAAGAAGACATCAGCATCTTCCAAGGTTAGGATTACTTCCAGGAAGTGTAGTTTCATGTTTAGTCTCCTAGTATTATGCAGCATAACCTTGAATTTGTCTGAAGTGGATTTTTTTTTATATTGGAAATGTTGCTGTTTTGATATTGCCTAAAAGGCACTATGGGGGAGGCAAGCATATTTTCCAGTATCAGAAAGCCTAGAGGAAAAAGCAACTTGGGCTGTCAACCATGTCTTCCCTGGCTGACAGATACTAGATCTATCTCCCTGAATTGACACCAGAAGCTAAACCAATTATTGAAGTGAATCATTTGTTATCTATATTGCGGCATCATCCTGGGTACAGGTAGAATGCTGCTTGGGGCTAGGGACATACCTGCATGGGATACATAATCTGAGAGTTTAGTCATGTCTCTCGTCATATATTCCAGAAACGTACATCTCAAGTCATTCACCCCAACATGTACTATGACAGAGTCATAATGGTAATTGTTGTTGAGTGACTTGAGTGCCTTCATGATTTGATGGATCTTGGCACCTGACAGGCAGCTGACCGTGACTTTTTCCTTGCCCAGACTGGTGAGGGAGGCATCTGTATGTCTCACTATGGAGTTGCCTATGATCAGGATATTTGGTACTGAGGTGTTTTACCTTAAGGGCTTATTTGCTGACACACTGGTGTGTGTGTGTTGTTATATGTAGTGTATTCTGTCTGCTTTACAGTGTTTGCAAGTTGTTTGTGCTTGGGAGGTCTCTGATCTTTTGGTAGGCTTCTAGTGAGTATCTTCATGTATGTGAGTTTATGTGTTGTGACCTTGTTTTGTGTGAGAGGTGATGTGTGTGTGCTGACAACCTGTTTGATGTCCGGTTTGTTGTTATGTGAAAGAACTGATTCCAAATTCATTGTGTAATTACATCTTTTATGCATTGTACTGGTTTGTTTTAGGAGAAAGTGGTTGTCAGTACACATGAGGCAATTACTACATTGCCTCAGGATGCCCATGTCAATCAGGCTGACCGGAGAAATGGTTGGAAACTGGCAGACCATTATGACAGGTTTTTACAGTAACCTCTACTGAGGAGTGTGCTAGTTTGAGCAGAATTTTCTCTTGGATTAACAAAGGGGCTTATTGTATTGAAAGCTAGGGGTGAAAATTATGGCAATTCTTCTCAGTGTGCAAATGAGTTTCCCACAATGCAGCAGGGAGGCTTGAGAGGGATCACTAACAGATGTCTAGGAGAAAATTGTCTTTCAAGGCATTTGTGTCTATACAAGGCACCTCTGAACCCTGTTGCACAGTGCACAGCTATGTGCAAATGCGAGGCTTAAATACAGGTGAAATTAAACACAATATAATCAGCAAAGCACAAAGGAAAATCACAAAGTACTTTTTTTTTTTATTTTAGCAGTGGGTGCCTTGGATTTCAGTAGAATCTCTCTTGACCTGTGGCAAAAGTCATCACATGTTGAGCAGCTCCAGTTGGATGACCTGCAGTAGTACTGCCATCTGCACAAACTGACAGCTTTTCAATAAGTGTGAACAGTGGGAGATTATGGAGAGCATTTCCTATAGAGTGTGTTAAATTGGAGACATTTACTTATATACAAAGCTCTTATACTAGCAGGATGAAAGACTTTTACACAGTTAATGCCTCCAGTCAGAAAAAAACAATAAACTTTCCACCAGCAGTTTCCAACTTGGATGGGTTGAATTCAGCTCTGCTCCCATCAGAGTGCAAAAGAACCATTTTAGTGTAAAAATAACTGGTTTTGAACTCAAGTGCAGTAAGAAGAACTTTACAAGAAAAGTCAGAATTACAGAAATATCAGAAGTCCTTGGAAATAAGTTCACTAACCATGAGAAATGTTCAACAAAATATAGAAAAAAGTTTAAAATGTAAGAGAAAAACAACACAGAAAAACTTTGCAAACTGAGAAATACTTTGGCAGACTCAGAAGAATTCTGGCAAACTCAGAACAGCTTTTGCAATACCAGAGGAGGTAAGGAAATATTAGAATACCATTAACAGAACCTGCTGTACAGTAACAAACAGATGACATTTCTTTAAAAAGTGTAGGCTGAAAAACAGTGATAAATTCAACAAAATCAATTAATGCAATGCAGAAGTGTTTTATAGCACTGAGAAACTTAGAACAAGTGCAAAAAAAATACTTATATCAGCTTTCAGTGCTAGGAGGCTGAACAATAAACTCCATTACCTACAAGTCCTTCAGAGCCTGGAAGACATTGACTGCTGTGTAGTGACTGGCATGGTTTAAAATAGTGGAAAGTACTCCAGCTGTGTAGGGCTATAATGCCTTCCACACATTTAGACCAGCTACTGTGCAGGAGAGGAAAAAAGGTGGATGTTTATCAGTTTACATTCATAAAAGACTCCCATCGAGGCTGGTAAAGCAGCATGATGCACTAGAGCTTCTTCATGCCCAAATAATCACCCAAAAGGTCCAATAGCATATATGAGCTAGCTATTAAACTCCCTGTCTATGAAAAAATTAAGCTACAATGCCTATCAACTGGAACTAATATCATTCAGTATTAAACCCAATACGATTTTCCTAGGTGATCTAAACTATCCATCTATAGACTGAGAAACTAAAACTACACCATCACTAGTGCACAAGCACAAAGATTCCTGAACTTTGTTAATACATATGCCCTGGAACATTTAGTCAGATTTCCCACTGGGGAAATAAAATCTTAGATCTTGTCCTTTCTGATATAGGAACATCTTGCACCATCCCTTGCAAATATTCATCACTTGTTAGGTCTGACCATAAAGCAGTCTCCTTCAAAATGAAACAAACCAGAGATCCATTCCAACCAAGGTACCTTTAGAAATTCCTTTAAGACAAACTACTTACTCCTATGTGATTCATTGGCAAACTTCAAATCCCCACCAAACTCAGTTAACTCCACTGATACACAGACATATGCACCACCACACTATACCATCACGTAAATAGTTGCATAGATGCAGCTGTACTCTGTAGCTACAAGTGCAGGGCAAACCCCAGATGCAAACCCTGCTGTTGGAACCATAAGATCAACAAGGTTTATAATAAAAGAAAAATAATTTTGACCAAAATTAAAAAGTGTAATTCCCAACTGTTGGAGCCCTGATCACTGAAATAAATAAACAGCCATGTTTGAGGCTAAAATAACTACCTAAAACAAAAACAGTCAAAATGCATTTCTTAGATATGTTCGTAATCTCAGAAGCACAACACAGTAATGCAGTGAGCTGATTGTGAACAATGGTGTGTACAATGAGGCTGAAAATATAACTAACCTACTGACTGATAACTTTAGCTCTCCCCGGGATTCATGAAGCTTGAGCCAGGCGCAAGCGTAGCATAGGTGGTATAACACCAAATATGGCCACCGAGCGATTCAGGTACGATCCAATTCCACGTGCATTACCGGCATATGCCAGAACTGCGCAGCCCTCGGCTTAGGTATGCTAATCACCCCATGCACAGTGCCGCACCATGCAAATGAAGGTACATAGTGATTCATGAAGTGGTGCAGGCGTAGCGTAAGCCCACAGAAATGTAAACCAAAAAACACGGTTTACATTTTTCTAAACAGAACATCGGAGCTATGAAAGCGGACCAGACTCATGTATTACAAAGTTAACATATGCCAATGGCTAAATATACAGCCAATGGTATAAGAAAAGATGCAGAACACCTAAAAAACAACATTTAATGTCATGGCCACAGTAATGCAAAGTACCACCGAAGGGCATGTGTGCGCAAATGGGAACACAAAGAAAATATATACAAATGTCATAAAATCGCAATGTAATACAAATCAGGATTTCACCATAATACTCAATGGTATGCATAGTACACCAAGCTGCAAGGGTTGCTAAGGGTCTGTGACAGTGTTTGGTGTGGTAACTATGAATTAGTAGTCAGTGTCATGCAAATGAGGCAGGTAATACTGAATCGCAAATGTCCCGCCAGATTAAGGATGTACTATACGGCCCAGCACTACAACACCGAGGAGTGGCTCAGAGGTATACATGACATCAGCAGTGGGGTGTGCCACTGTAGCTGTAAGCACATTGAAGCAATGCAAATCTGGCCTGGCCGTTGCTAAGCAAAGCCACAGGACAGGGGTGGGGAGGTAGGTATAGCATCTTTTAGCTGAGAGCACATATGGTGCCCGAAAGCGCATGTGTATGGGGATGAAAACGTGCCCGAAACCCGGTAAGCAGATGCATGCGCCACGCACCATAGCACAAACAGGAAGGTCAGGGGAAGAAAATAAGGAAATGCTGCAGTAGGGTAATTGGAGTACAACTGAGCAATTAACACATATTAACTCACAGCAGGCAATCGACGGCAGCTGACAAGTTTGCTCGCAGAAACCTGCAAAACAGGATAGGGGAGGTGTCGGATTGCAAAGAAAGGAGAATTATCATAGCAGAGCAAAGCAAACCTGCAGTAGACAGGCCATAGAACACATTATGCAAGATAAGCCAGGTCTAGGAAAGTACAAATGAAAGCAGGCTGCTGGATTCATGCCACCAGGTAGGTGAAATGTGAAGAAATGTAAAGGGAAGGGCAAGAGGTAATCCACGGAAGCCAAATGTAATTCAACACCAAAGGCACCACAATAGTAGTTCCTGTCTTAAAACACATAAGATTCCCTGTAGCTACGATCGTACATACACACCCTATGACATCATCGGTGTACACAGCACAATAGTATAAAGTGTGAAAGCACCCCACAGACACCTGTGTATTCCCAAACACTGCACCATAGGTGTAAACATATGGGGAACTTTTAAAATGTACATGATGGGAGCTGCCATAGCTGTGATTCATCACCATGTGTTAGAGACTGACGGTGTTGTGGAGGATGATGCTGACAACCACCGCAGGCTCCGGAGGAGGAGAAGAGTGTTCAGACCAAGGGTAACCTACCAGGGGCTACATGATCTTGAGATAGTAGAGCATCACAGGGTGGACAGGGACATCTTACAGCAAATAGTTGAGCTGTGCTGGCCACGCCTGAGATCCAGAAACAACAGAGGGGAACCCATCCCAGTGGACACGAAGGTATGTGTAAGCTTGCGAATACTAGCCACAGGTACCTTTCAAAGGCCAACTGGAGATATAATGGGGATCTCACAGGGATCAGAATCCAGAGTACTACACCAGTTCCTGGATGCCATGTTACCACATGCCAATGAGCATATATACTTCCTCCAAACTCAGGAGGAGTTGGCCAGCAATATGCGTCACTTCCACCATGTGGCACACTACCCAGAGGTACTGGGTGCGATAGAATGCACGCACATACATCTCAAGTCACCACCCAGTGAGCATGGTAGGCGCTACATAAACCGCAAGGGATTCCACTCCATCAACTGCAAGGTCAAGTGCAATGCCCAGGGCATTATGATGGATGTGTGCGCTGACAGCCCTGGAAGCTACCATGACTCCCATGTCTGGCATGAATCACAGCTGTATCAGGTATTTGTCAGGGGGGGACATCCCACATGGCCATCTTGTGGGGGATGCTGGCTATGCACTGGAGCCGTGGATGATGACTCCCATCAGAAATGCACACACACCTATACAAGAACGCCATAATGAGGCACACGCACAAACCAGAATCATCATAGAGCATGTGTTCGAGATGCTGAAATCACGGTTCCGTTGCTTTGACATATCTGGTGGAGCCTTGCAGTACTCTCCAGGCACATGTGCCCACATCTTCATAGTATGTGCCATGCTACATAATATGATACTGCGGAAACAGCTGCAGCAGGGACAAAATAGTGAAGGCCCTCATAGCCCACCGCAGTTGCCAAGGCCATCACAGGCACAGAGAGATTCAGACCACGAACACCCTGGGCCAGCCCCAGTAGGCAGACGGAGGCATGCCCAATATGCCTATGCCTTGGTAAAGAGGGAACGTATAGCACATACTCTGACAGTGTAGGCCCCTACAGACTGACACACCTCTCCACCTGCACACACATTAAAATGGATGGCACACACACACACACACACATGACCACCTGTAAATTGTAATGTATAAGTGGGCTACTGTGTGAATCCTACATAGGCAGCCCTCAACCATTGTACACACAACAGCTATTGGAACAAGGAATGTCAACACCTGAACAGTACACGCACCTATCAGCATATGTTGGCACTGTGTGTATAGGTTCCTAGGTACATCGATAGGTACACGCCCGATTGTTAGAGGCCATACACCAATCGAAGCAAACAGTGTCTGCTGTTGCCACAACATCGAGTAACCAACTGTCGTTCAGTGGAGCAGAGGCAATTGCAAGATCCCATGTGTGTAATCATTGTTCCCCACACACTCTGCATGGATTCTCTGGTGCATTAATGAGGGGCTCCACATAATGTAATCATGAATGTCGTGTCAAGGCATGGGGTGTACCCATGACAGGTATCTGTCACCTCAGCATGCTCCACCTACGGTAGTTTGAAGGTGTAGCACATTATAGTGTGTGGCTCACTGTGATATACATACCCAGTGCTGGAGCACATCCATTAAACATCACATGGACATACCATTAGTAGGACTCATCCATATGTAAACTAACTGAGTTACCCATGTGATTGCAGTATAGAGTAACAGCCATAGTATAGTCCACATACAAAACGCCATAACACTTGTACAAATCCCAGATGCCCAAGTGGTAAATGCAGTGACCATCGTGCATGTTCCTGGTCCCACGTCCTGCAAGGGATGTAACGTAATCCCGAAGGCACGAATTATGCATGTCGGATGCAGGTCATCAGATCATGTTTAGCACACATTAGTGGGAAAATGCGTTGCCCAGTGCTGGTAAGCGTTGTTTAAATATGACTATACGGATATGCACGAAACAGGGCTAAGCTTCTCTGAATATCGTGCAGATCACAGTCAGTGATGTCCAGAACAGGTAAAACCAGCATTATTCACCCCTGTACTAATAGGGCCTGCTCTGAAGGGTAAAATGACCACTGCCAGGAGTAGAACACGCAATCATGTACACAATCACCTACTACTATGGTAGCCAAGATGTACCTACAGCAGGTGTGTAATGTGACAGGTTCAAACACAAACGTGCGGAGTCCAGGAAACAGTATACACCGACAAGTACACAATGAAAGGTGTATTCTGCCTGTCACTCTATCTGTCAGATATATATATATATATATATATATATATATATATATATATATATATACACACACATATATATATATATATATATATATATATATATATAATACAGATAGAAAGGGTGATAGAGAGATATATGTTGATATATATGGAGTCACCGATATCTGCAAATATATAGATAGGTCAACGACATGTACACAACCATGGAGGTACAAATAAATAGGATACTGTCAACTATGGAATGTGTCACATACCGACACGCGTAACCACGAGGCTGAAAGACCGAAAGAACACAGTACCGGAACACTAGAACCACGAGTAATATTATCATGATATGAAGGGACATTTAGTTACCGCTGCCGGTGTTGCGGTCCATGTAGGTACTGTGTTCAACTGTGTTTGTGATTGCTGTAGTCTGTGTATGTGTGTGCTGAGGGTGCCGTGTGCGTTTCTGTGTGACTGTAATGTGTGTGTGTGTGTGTGTGTGTGTGTGTGTGTGTGTGTGTGTGTGTGTGTGTGTGTGTGTGTGTGTCTGTTAGTGCTAACTCAGAGGTAGATCATTACGGTAGGTGTGGTTATAGCTAGCCGTAGGCATACGGTTACCACCTGTCCCACATTAGGAGGGACAGCCCCTCCCCGGGCAGTTGTGTCCTGACATAAAACATTAAAAAGGGCAAATGTCCGAGACTGTAGGACATAATTATGTCCCATATATTATGTAATAGTTGCATTAAATAGTTATGCCTGTATGTAAGAAACGTAAATGTTACATGCAATATGATAAGTAGCCAAAGTCCTACAAGAATAGGTATGTATTCAGGATAAAAGTATGTGCTATCCTGTGTACTGACCATCGGTATGTGTTGGCCTGTAAACACCGATGTTTGTCCCACAAATGTCCCACTATGGCCATTTCAAAAGGTGGCAACCCATGCCAAAGAAGTTCAGTTACCAACACAACTGCAATGAGTACAAATATCTGGGACAGAAATACACGGGACAGCTGTCATTTAGTGACATTCCTTTACATATCGCTGTATTTCCGGAGGTATGGAAGTATCAACCTCACCTGCATACTATATAGAAACCAATTTACAACGGCCCAATGTATATGCCCGTAACAAAAGTCTACTAACTGATAAGTCTTTAATTAGGGAAGAAGCCCACACACATATAAGGAATATGTAGAAATGCAAGCCCCACAAACCTGTATATACTACGTATGTCCACCTACATCCCCCACACACGAAACTATAGCAATACAGACTGTAATAACAGCACAAACATCCACTCACTCAATTACATCTGCAGAAGCGTTAACATACCTTGTGAGAGACACATTTTTAAAGGCACCATGTGAAATTGTAGCTGCTGTATAATGGAACAGATGGCGATGTTGCAGGTTTTGTTTGCAATAGTCCCTTATCAGATGGTTGAGATGACAGGTACAATCACATGTAGAACCACATACTCTAGCCATCACACATAATCCATGGGGGACATGAATCCAAAATATCCGTGTCTCTACACATAGCAGTTGCAATTACATATAACAAAACACATATAGGCCGTCTCCCCGAAGGTATGCTTTGCATTATGGGATAATATGTAAAATATTTGTAATGTACAGTATTGTAGGTAGACATGTCAGATATTCTACACAGCATAACAGTCATATCATGCATACCAAAGGTATTGTCTATTGGCATGTACAATATACAATAACAGGATACATATGACTTGTCATCATGGGACACTCTAACAGCATGATAGCTAATCAACATGGAAGAGCTACTCAATTAACCATGCACAAAGGACATGTAATAGCTTCACAGGTTCATAGTGGGGTACTATGCTGTCTGGCAAGTCTATGTGTAAGCCCAACTGCAGTGTTAACACCAGCGGCACCTCTCTAGGGTAGTGTCCTGTCTATGAACAGCAGAGCCATGTGTTACCTGCACCTCTGCACAGTACAGCCACTGCAGTGATTGCTGGCGTACATGTGTGTCTCCCATCCACCAAGTGAGGTATCACATGAACAGTGCTACTGAGTGACCCTGCATGATGTACATAGGAATCATGTTCCAAAGCATGGTGAGTGTCTGGTTTGGGAATGTAACCCTCAAGCACATCCCACTCATCATTGCATGTGTGCACATATCCATGAGCATGCTGCTCTTAGTGGCTTTTGCTTATGTCGCTTATGTGGAGTATATCCATGAATATTGTTGTGGACATGGGCCCTGTATGTTCAGCAGAGGTCACCCCTGAGTATGGAGTATGCAAATGTCTACAGTCATGGTGTCCATAGTTCTGCCGCATACGTCAACCTTCGGAGCTCAATAATCCTCATGGCATGTTAATGTTGTGGTAGGTAAAGCCATAGCAGTTCTGTAAGGTACACCCTAAACGGGGTGTTTTACCCTTGAATGTGTGTATACGTCAGGAGTTCAGAGGTACAATGGGTGCCTATGTTCCAGCTACAAACCCAGTACAGATAAGGGTGGCCATGTAGAAGGATATCCACTCCACATTGGCAATATGGTTATCAAAGGAGTGGGTGCTACATACGTGTGTACTACGATCACGTACAATGTGACATGTATGTAGGGGACTACCACCTATGTGATAGTCAGTGGGTGATTGGTGTAATGCAAAGGGGATGTTCATGCACCTTATGTCATGCAGCTTGAGGCCATGATATTGATATCAGTTATCCGTCACAGTGACACCCTTATGGAGGGAGTCAGTATCAGCTGGTGGATCAATCATGGCGCTTTGTATGCAGTTGTCTGGAAAGCTAGTCAGGGAAAGTCCCTCTGTGCTAGCCTGTACCTCAGGGAAGCATATACCGAACATGAGGGGCCCTATAACTGAGGACTGTGGTACGCCAAGTGTAACTGAAATACAGTAGGTACTATGGTATGCTACCCTCATTGTGTGGGTCCTGTCCGTGAGCCACTTTGCATAACATCCTGAGACATAGGGGTCGATGTGCAGGTGGATGTGTATGTTGTCAATACCAGAATGGAGAACGGTGCTGAAAGCCAATGAGAGGACAATGTAGGCTGTGTGGACCCCCTTACCATCATCAACTACCCTGGTAACTGTATCAAAGGAGTCCACCAGCTGTAGAAGCCATGCTTTGGCCCTAACAAGTCCAACCTGGGTGGCATCAAAGGACTGGAGCCCACCAATGTCTCTGTGAATGACTTCCATGATGATGTGCCCCATAGCCTTGCAGAACAGTCCAGTCAGGTGTATAGGGCAATAGTCCCTTTGGTTCATTGTGGCGCCACCTGTGTGGAGTGTGATAACTGTTGCTGTGTGCCATTCAGGGGCCACAATGTCTGATACAAGGCTATTACTGAATCTGGTGGCCAAGAGGGGAGACATGTCATTCAGAGGTTTGTGTAAATCACAGCCTGGGATGTTGGACGGTCACATGGAGTCAGTGTTCCAGGCCTTAGAGAGTGCAGGTTAGTACTGTGTAGTTGTGACCGCAGGGACACCGCAATGTTCCTGCATGGATTGTGGCCCTGTAGAGAGTGAGAGGGTGTAATGTTAGCATTGAACCCATCCACCAGGATATTGCCAACATCACTCGGTTCTGTAATGTTCCTGAGTAACTGTCGTATGTCAGAGCAGATGTGGGTACTACCATTGACTATTGACATACCTCCATAATGCCTTGTGGTACACCCTGGAATGTGTCACAGTAATGTTTATGTAGCTAGGTTCAGAGTATGTGATAAGGGATCCCATAGCCCTACTGAGGTTGACCAGTGAGCTACCCCACCCATGGGATTGTACTCCACTTTGCAACAACCTCCACCTTTTGTTGCATATTATGTCCATGGAACTGGACCCCCCCGAGTGGCGTCCATTATCTGGTGGGTACCATAATGGCTCTGTTTGGAATAGCATGATCCATGCAGTCGTGTAAGTGCTAATGAAGTGCACTGGGGTATGTTTCAGCTTTTGTATGTGCATTGTCCATCTGCACGGGTGTCATGATGTTAACTACTGCTGTCATAAGATGTCTGTAGTAGGCATTGTAGTAATCTTGTACTGTGTATGCCGTGAAGGGTGTGGTGCCGGGATGTGGATAACAAGGGTGATTAGCATATGTTCGGAAACCACCAACGAGGGGATAACCCCAGGTGTGGAACAGCAGTCACATGTTGGTGGTGCCATGTCTAGGATATTGTTGGTCTTGAGGTGGTGTGTATGGGTTGATCCAGCCAAGTGGAGGTTATGAATCCCGGACAGCGTTGGCCTAATGTGTCGGTACATGAATGGCTATCCCAGTTAAGTGTGAGGTAGTGTCAGTCTCACATCAGTAGTACCTACCTGAACCCTACTGTCCAGTACACCAAGAAATGAAGGCTCTTAACTGTGGGGTATGTTGTTGAATCCGTAGCATGTTACAATGTGCATAGCAGTTCTGGCCACAGTTAGTTGCACGTGGATCACCTCTGATGCATTGTGCTAAGTAACTAGCCAGAAGGTGTGTACAACATAGTGGAATATGGGAAAACCTCAGCCGTGGGTGTTCCGGTCCAGGTTACATGACTGAAAGGTGTGGTCTGCGTATACATGACTGAAAGGTGTGGTCTGCGTATAACCTGTCAGTGCAGGTGTGCTCTGCAGAGCCTCGAGGCAGGTCCCAGTCACTGAAGAGATATTGAAGTGGTCCATTATAAGGAGTGCCTTGCCTGCGTGCATCAGAGATGAAGAAATCGAGTCACATGACCCCATGTTTTGCTTGCCTTTTCCCATTCTGGTGGTGAATGTTATTGGAAACTGTGCAAGACAGGCAGTATAGGAGCAGCAAGAGCCTTACATGTTACCTGTACTCCCAGGGCTGACAGGTGCAGATCATCTGTGCCAAAGCATCGTGTTTTGTTGACCATGTCAGTCAAAGCGGACAGATACTGGATGCCTGTGGAATGACAGCAGTAGCATAGGCAACTGTTGAAGTGAAACAGTCAGTCATTGTACAGTGGTATCAAGTCCAGTTGAATGCATAATGCTCCCCAGGGCTTGGCTCATACCTTCAGGGCTACAAGACCAATGAGCTATTGCATGTCCATGCACATGTAGTCTGTGAAGTTGCATCTCAGGGTAGTCACACTAACATGGAGAATGCCAGTCAAATTGTACCTGGTGAGGTGTGGCATGGGTGCATAGGTTATGTTGCAGAACCAGTTACCTGACAGCTAGATGTAAGTGACTATCACCTTGTGTAGCCTGCTGAGTGGAACATCAGTGTGACTGCCTACAGAGTCACCTATGACTGATGTGTTGTGTATGTTATAACACCCTATTGGCTGTATGTGATGGCCACACATGACTCTGTGGGCTATATGTTATTGTTGTTGTGTTTAGTGATGGGGGCTGCCTTTGGTGCCTACAGAGTATGGAGAGGTTCTGCAAAAGTTGTACTCATACTATGTGTGGCCTGTGGTGGTGGAGATCTTGTGAGACTATGTGATGAGTGGGGTGTGTTGCAAATGTTACACGTCCCCACATGACTGTCAGGTTCAGTCTGGGTTGGTGAGAGCATTATCCCCAGCATGGCTACATATGTGCATCTCCCACAGGCTGTAGTGTCGTATGTTGGGAGGTGAGCATTGACTGTGTACATGAGACAATTGCTCTATTGCCACATGTACACCATATTCATCATATAGACAGGCAATAGCACTGGTACATGACAGTTGGACATGCCTGTATATTCAACCATGTCTCACAAGATATGTGAGTTACGTGTGTACAACAGCTGTTGTACTGTAAGTAAGCTGGAAATGTAAGGACAGACAGTGTACTTGTGAGAAATGGTTTGGAATGGGTGCTATATTAATTAGTAACTCATAAAGTGCTCACAAGTTCTGAACAAGTGCTGAGCATGAAAATGCAATACAGATAGGGTGTTGGATAATATCAATCCACAAGTGGTGACGACAGTCATAATTGGAGGCACTGCACTATTACCCTGCTGAGTATGGTCTGCAAGTCCATGAACCTTTATCAACGTAGATGTTAGCAGTACAGACATAGATGACAGTACGGATGTTTGACTACATGCACCTTCGTATGTCACAGGAGTGTTCTACCAGTGGCCTGTTGACAGAATCAACACTACAAAAGGTTTCAGAGTGACATGTGCATATCACACCAGTGGCAGCTACAGTAAAACAGGGTTAATGTGTTGTACTCCCCCCTCATTGTAGCCCATACCACACAGACAAATGTGAGGCATCTGTGTATGTAAGGATGTGAATGGCCATGACCTACTACTAGGATCGCCCCATGCTGGACAGATCCCTGTGCCATACATGTGACATACTCCCACCATACCATGCAACCCTGTCCATCAAAGCTGCACATGTCATCTCTGTCATACATGGTGTGATGACCGCATGGTAGATGTATTATCAACTGTCTGGATCAGTAATGTGGCACTGATGCACCTCGCGGTGGCAAAATGGCTGTTGTATACAGCTAGGAAACCTTGCCTGTGCATGCTATAGTTGATAACCATCCCTGCGAATGACGTCCGATAAGCCATTGTCCCATGTCTATCACATGTGCAACACAGGCGATCCGTGGCAGGATGTTGAACTGCTGTACAATGCCGTGTAGATGTATATGGCAAAACACATGCATGCAATGGTTTCCATGTGTATGTGTGCATTGTCACTGCTCAAGTCCATTAAGGCAGTGTATGTGTTGATATGTGACATATACACAGCATCAAGGTCAACAGCATTACTGTGGACACATCCAGGCATGTGCTGATAGGTAAGAACACCAGTGCAGGCAAACAGACATGCCCACATCCAAGACAGCATTCACATGGAGTATGAACAATGTAATGAGGTGACGCACATATATGGTGATGATATCCAATGCATAACAAGTGTTACATGTGTGTGACACAAACATGTCAGTCGTGTCAGTGTCATGATGATTTGCAAAGATAACTGTGCAGATGTACTAGATTTAATACAAATGTATGTGCAGCAGTATCTCTGTACATAACCGTAAATGTTGTATTATGGCAGGAACTCCAAGGCTCAAAAAACACTTGTAGAAACTCCACTTTATTAACAAAGTACCAGAAAATAAAACGGATAAAAAACTAGTTTGAGCGCTTTCATCTCGAAGTGAGACTTCATCAGAGATCTCAGGTACTTTGTTAATAAAGTGGAGTTTCTACAAGTGTTTTTTGAGCCTTGAAGTTCCTGCCATAATACAACATTTACGGTTTTGTCAGTCGTTTCCTGTTTTTTATCTTGTTAGTATCTCTGTACATCTCTGTGATACTGCGACATGTCACCATCATTATGTCTTACAGATAATGTCTCATTCACGCCTGCCACCGTACAGCCACCAGGAGGATGATGTCCTCATCCCATACCTGCATGAGAACTACGAGGTGTTGTTCAGCCATGTCCCACAGCATGCCCAGCAGCGTGACGACCTGTGGCAGGACCTTTGCAGGAGAGTTAATGATGTGGGTGGCCATAACCGCACCTACCAGCAGGTGCGCAGACACTGCACGGACCTGATATGACATGCGAAACAGCATGCCACTGCAATCGCCAGGGAACAAGGTGGAACAGGTGGTGGGCCACCAACCCAGCTCCCACTCACACCCACCGAGGAGCTTCTGGCCAGTCTGGGGACACCCTCAGAACAGCATCCACAAACACTAGCTGCCATCATGGAGGTGGGTGTCTCCCAACCAATGAGCCTGGACTTGCTTGGTAAGTCAGTACTGCACATATGACTATTATATCCCATTTAGTTGCATGTGTCACTGTACATTATGTAATGTAACATCATATGCAAGGTATGTTTACACACATACCGCATACTACAGTATGCTACCCTGTGTATACACACATGTGCATGCTATATGTTATTGTACAGGCGAATGTGTTAACATGCACAGTCCACCCTGTGGCTGTCATATAGTCATGGATAATGTTCAAACTGCTGTGTCACCCCTATACAGGTACCTCTGGCGTGCCGCACAGACATCAGTCCGTTGCAGGTGAGACTGTCATCAGTATCAGGCATGTTAAAGCATAGAACTATTCACCATGTGGCCAGTTAACACTTGTACACTTGATGTTTGGTCCAGTCACGATATACAGGTTGCATCTTCCATCATTCACACTGGCTACCCATGTGCAATATATACAAATGAAATGATACACCGACATGAAACCACAGTATCTGTCATTGCTACATGTGTGGACAGCTGTGCATACAACAGTGGAGGTGTTGTACAATGTAAGCATATGTACTATACATTGGAACAACACATGTGTGGTATGCAAACAGTACCATACAGTGAGCTGGGATATGGGCAGCCCACAGGAGTCACCATTGTGTTATATGCCCCTGCAATGGGTGCACACATTGTGATGTGCCATCGGACATGTCCCAGACATGTAGTGTTCTGGCTGCAATATTGTCACACTATCCCATAACACATACTCCACATACCAAACATACAGCCCATTGTCTGCATAGCCCTGTGGATGGTGACATATTTGACATATATGGGTGTATGTCATATGGGACAACACAGACATGTGAGATAGACGGCCATCACAAACATTTGGCCAACACATGTTTACACATGGGCATGGGGGATGGCCAGAGACATGTAGCCCTACACTAGATGTGATGTGTATACACCCTGTTGCACATTGTCCACACATGGTCCAATTATAGCCTTAGTTGACTGATTATACAGCTGTTGTGGTACACTGGACATCCTAACAGCCTGTGCACAGCTAGTGGAGGTGTCACTTAAGTCTACCATATAAGATGTGTTGAACATCACATCTGTGTCATAGCATGACAGTAGTCACCTGTACAGCTTCCACAGACATTGACACCACATTAGGCCACAGATACTGTACATTTCCCTTGCTGCTGTAGGACATCACCGTTAGCTGTGCACCTCGTGTGTGTGGTACATCAATGTCATGTGGGACATGGTGAATTAACAAGTCTGCCATGTGTGGACATGGTTACCAGGCAGCTAAGACTCTGTAGTAGTTGTGCAGGGGTATCATCTGTAGGTCTTCCAATGACCTGTCACATGACACAGCATGGTTTGGTGTGTATACACCTCAGCATCGTGGGTCACAATCCACAGTTATGTCATGGGTATGCATGCAGTTATGGCTATGCAATGTGTGCATATTATGCACTGTATAGCAATATACACACCTCATCATGCCATGCCATGGCACAGTGTCTGTACTTCACACTGTATAGCAATGTAGACGGCTCACACTACCCCTCTATGCTCATGCACATTTGCTAAACATTCTATTTGTAGGGCATACAGACAACACTGCAATGTGATGCCCATTACAATGCTGTACATGTGTCAGGACACCATTGTGTCAGACATGCATACATGTCTGACACCATTGTGTCAGACATGTATGCATGTTAATGCACATGTCTGCAGATTACATGTCAAGATCACTTCAGCCATGTGTACTGTTAACCTGTTCTGGTCCACATGGTGTATCACGGGGATGCATGCTTACTACCATGATTGTGTGAACTGCATGGCTATTGATATGACACCTGCTTGCTGTCGTGTGCAATCCAGGGAGGTATGCTAACTAACACTATTAATGTCTGAACTGCATGCCGTCTGCTGTATCACATGCATGCTGCATGCCGTCTGTCAAATCACATGCATGGTGTGTCTGTGTGTGTGTGTGTGTGTGTGTGTGTGTGTGTGTGTGTGTGTGTGTGTGTGTGTGTGTGTGTGTGTGTGTGTGTGTGTGTGTGTGTGTGTGTGTGTGTGTGTCTGTGTGTGTGTGTGTGTGTGTGTGTGTGTGTGTGTGTGTGTGTGTGTGTGTGTGTGTCTATTGTAATTTAGAGTCTTTCTTTGCATTCACAGGTGATGTAGGTGCGTTACCCTCCTGCGGTCCATCTGATGTTAGTGTCCCCACAGATACTAGCAGTGATGAACATATGCATGAGGTACAAGCAGGGTTGTCAGGTACTGAATCTGTGCCAATGGTTGCCATCCCAGCTATGTCTCCCTCTTCCCCGCACACAGTTCTGCTGTCAACACATACTGCATCACCAGTGGACATAGAGGAAGGACAGTCAGCATCTGTTAGCATGGAACAGGAACATGTGATGGCTACAGAAGGTGTGTCTCCACACCCTGGTGTCAGTGTAATGACTGCAGATGTGCCACACAGGCATGTGGCCAGTGCTTCTCATAGGAGGACCTCTGGCAGACATGCACCTGCAGGACAGAGCGCAGCAGCTGGTGTCACCAGACACATGTTCCAGACTGTAATGGTGGCACAGGCACATGCTGAATGGCAGAGCAGAGAAGGGCAGAGGCTGCAGAGGGCTGCTATCCGTACTCTAAATGACAACATCCAGGCATTGGCAAATGCTCAGCAGCAGATTGCTGATGTTCTGGACAGGCGATTGGGTGACATGGTCGGAATCCTTGACCATGGCATGGCAATCCGCGAGAGTGAGCTGTCTGTGCTGGAACATCTGATAGGAGTGAGGTGTAGGCCATGTGCGCGTAGGCCAGCTACACCACCTAGTGCAGGTCAACGTGAGCGTGCCACCTCACATGCCCGCTCCCATAGTGCCGGTAGCAGTAGCAGTGCAGCTGGTGCTGCGCTGTCCACACCAGGACACAGCAGGCCACGTGGACGTGGCCCTGGCCATTCCCAGCGGGGTCACGGTTCCAGTGGACATGTGTCATCGGACAGTAGCCAATCTGTACCTCTGCCTGGTAGTGCCCGTGCAACCCCTGGCAGGCACAGGTCACGTGACCGTGGCCAGACACAGTGAGCTGTACATCCTGGTCTGTACAATCTGGAGCTGTTAATAATACCCCTATGTAGGCATCACCAAAGGCAGAACTGTGTGCACACATACACGCACATGGCAAAAACATCTGTAGGGCACCGCAACACCCACATGCATAATGACCACACATGTCCAATCAGATCACCGGCCCTTACCCACACACATGATGTCATACATTGGTGCAGCCTATGCCCCTGGCAAACATTATCACCCTGTGCATATGATGAAGCCTGTGCTGCATCCCTGTCATCTACACCATCAGTGCAGGGACATGTTTAAATGGTCTGATGCACAGGGTGAACAGAATAATGAGGGAAGTATATATTACATTAGTTGTGTACTGTTGGCATGCACCAAACACACCATGTAGTACAGGTTTATCATGCATTGTTATATGTTCACAGTATGTGTCTTGGTAACAACAGTAACAGCATGTTGGTAATGATGCCCTGGTTCCCTCCTTATGGTCTACTTGCATGTGCCAACAAGTAGCAGTGTTTGCAGTTTCCCATGTGTAAATGTGGAGAACTCACAGGCACATATGGCAATATCAGCATGCTATATGTAGCCTCAACCTAACTGTTGGAAAGGCTAACATACCACAGATGTCCACACATCTACTGATCCAGAAGCATATAGCCCATGATCTGTTTAATAGGCTACAGTGGCTAGAGACGTGACATCCATACCAGGTCACATCACAGGTATGTTGACATGGTGCGGGAGGTGTACACAGCAGTCTGGCCGATGATAACGTTAGAGGCCACTTGATAGCATGCGGCCTCACTGTGTAGCAGTAATACCCTGTCAAATTACAGGAACATGCCCACACTCACGGGGTCAACAACACTATAATGCATACTCCATAGTGTTGAGGTGAGGACCCCTGCCTATGTGGTAATCACCCTCACAGTACTGTGCACCCACACGGCACAACACAGAGAATGAACATGTATAGGTAGCCAGTAAGGCTGAGATGGATGGCATCAACAGGGTAGTAGACTGCATCACCATGAGGGGTTAGGGATCCTGTCTGTTCTGTATGGTAGCATACACCCTCACTCCATGCACCAGACAGCCATACATACATACATACACACACACACACACACACACACACACACACACACAGTGAGTCCACAGATGTCATTCACATATGGATAGATGACATGTGTGTGATACACACACCACCCCTGCCTACGTCATGCTTTCCACACTGCAGTATGTACAGATCTCTACAACAGTGTACAGGGGTGTGTAACAATTGGGATGTATTCCCCACCATATGTGGCATATATGGTCACACAAGCAAACACACTTGGCAGTACTGTGAATGATACACCTGCCATATGATGATACATCTGACAGACATGCAGCAGTATTGGTCGCATTATGTGTACCAACATTACATCCGGCAATTGTGCTGCTATATGCACACGGGAGGATGTAAATGTTACAGGTGTCAAGTGACTTGCAGTCAGTAACACCCGACCGCTGTGTAGGTTTTATGTCTTCACCATCAAGTAACAGTAACATAGTGTACTGTTTGCACATGTAATGAGAGGATGGCTTGTGACACACCTGTGAGCCATCTTCAGCAAACATCCATCTGCAAAGGTGGATCACCACTTTATGTACACACAACCATCCATACCTGATGTACATCCTACCATACTGTCAGTATTTCACCATATATAGGCATCAATGATGGGGCTGCATTGCAACTGCATGTTGTAGTTAGGCACAGATGAGTTACATACATCAGCTACTGTACATGCATGGTAGCTGCGTGCACACCACTAAATGTACATGTGTGTTGGTCTTACATGCCTGTCATGTAGTCATGTTTGTATGCATTGAAATTGGTGGACATGTGTGATGACATACATAACACATGGACTGTTGTATGATATGATGGGTGTCATGGGTAACTAGTACAGAGGGACTGCGGCCTCGGTCAACATTGCTTCCTCATGTACTGTTAGCATTCAACAGCCATGGAACTACCTTCCATTTGCATGCGTGTGATTGTTGTAGCCACTTGTCTGAATGGAGGACAGCAAAAGCTACGCTATGTACATATGTGTTTTGTGTGTGTGTGTGTGTGTGTGTGTGTGTGTGTGTGTGTGTGTGTGTGTGTGTGTGTGTATGTGTGTGGTCCATGCACATATCCATTGCGATTACATGTATGTCATATCCAAACATGTGTGTTCTTTGGTGTACAGCGACAGTCATATGTCACAGCTGTGTAAGACCCAGGGCCCCTGTTATGTGTAGAGCCGACCTGGTTATGTACAGTGGTATCATTGCATTGCATAACACATGATGGAACCCTGTCAGTACATGTGTAGTGTGCACAGTTGCTGTAGACCTATGTACAGTCCACTGGTCATGAGTCACACAGCGTTGTGGTAATATATGGCTGTTTGTTGCTGGTCCAATGACATGATGATGTCTGAGGGCTACATAGTAGACTGCGGCATTTACCTCTGTGATCTGCACCTGAGACATCTGTGATGGCTCCTGAGTGTGTACTGGTCAGTACATGTGAGTGGCCTTCATGTACATGGGGACAGTAACACCATACTGTGCCCTTCCGTGTTTAGAATCCATGTGCATGCAAGACAACCCTTTGCTACTGCTAAGTGTGTGAGCATACCCAGTACGCCATTGTGTAAATGGACACACAGTACATTCCAAACTGTGCCCTTCTGTGTTTAGAATCCATGTGCATGCAAGACAGCCCTTTGCAACTGCTAAGTGTGTGAGCATGCCCAGTACGCCGTTGTGTAGATGGACACACAGTACATTCCAAACTGTGCCCTTCCGTGTTTTGAATCCGTGTGCATGCAAGACGGCCCTTTGCAACTGCTAAGTGTGTGAGCATGCCCAGTACGCCATTGTGTAGATGGACACACAGTACATTCCAAACGGACATGTGATACTAAGTGTGTGAGCATGCCCAGTGACACCTTGTGTCGTTGGTGTGCCTCTGTGTATGGGCATGGCCATTGACATCCTGTATAGCGATGGTGGTCATCCAGGCAACAGATGTCCATTTTCCACATCAGGATGGATGCCTACATTGAACACACTGGTTGACTATCTTGAAGGGTTTACTGTCTGTGGCACATCTCGTATCTATGTAATGTTGTAACAGTGCTCCGTAGATAGGCACTTGTCCAACTCACACCACTGCCGTGTGTTTGTCTACAACTACCTTGGGACAGTAATATGCTTTTAGACTGCTCACTCTCTATACATTCCCTATCGGTGTCTTTGCCTTTGTGGCTGATGTCATCCACCTAGAAGTATGCCTCTGGGAGTGCTGTGTTCCAGTAATCTCGGTAGTGCATTCTGTAACCGCGTAATGCTGTAGTTTGATAAGGTAGTTAGGTGTATGTTCGACTCCCAGCCCTGACAAGTGTGTGTGTGTGTGTGTGTGTGTGTTTCCAGCTGCCTGGGGACAGAGTAATGCTTTTAGATGGCTCACTTCACATACATTCCCTATCGGCGTCTTTTCCTTTGCAAATGATGTCATCCGCCTAGGTATATGCCTGTGAGAGTGCGGTGATGCTGGAACTCGGTAGTGCATTCTGTTACTGCATAATGCTGTAGTGTGGTAGACTAGACAGGTAGGTGCTCGATTCCAAGGCATGGCAGGTGTGCGTGTTTGGCAGTTATACCGTATGTGTTGGTATCTGTGGGTGGCTAGCTGTGGGATGTGTTCAGTTTGTTTTGTTGCTGACCTATACAGTGTCCACAGCCCGCATATTCTGCCAAGACACTGGGTTTTCAACACATACATTCGCAAATAGGTCTGGTGAGTAACTGTCAGCAGCCCTACTCTTACCCTTGATACAGTCTGACCCGTGTGATGCAGCATAACACACGTGCCTTGATATAACATCACTACATGATGCAGGTGGCACATGTAGTTTCCTTTTCATTCCTGACTAATGCATTGCTGTCATGTGGTCCACTGTTGTGATATAAATGCCATATCTCCATATGTGTGTACATTTATGTGTGTGTGTATATATATATATATATATATATATATATATATATATATATATATATATGTCCATGTATATATGTATACAGATAATATATATGATATATATATATATGTCCATGTATATATGTATACAGATAATATATATGATATATGTAGATGTAGAGGTGGACATAGATGTGAACATATGTCTGGGGACATCGCACTATTGAATGTTTGTGCCAGATGATCTGTACGTGATAACCTGGGATCTATGTATATCTGCCATGGAGTGGTGGTAATGCACATCATCTGTAGTGTACAGGGCCATGGGTTGTAGTCGTGTAGACACCAGTTATTTTGTTGCTGGGAAGACCATGGGACATCAAATATGGTGATGGTAAGGCATCTGTTGCCAGTTGTGTATGGATCTGAGTGACACTGAGCAGTGGTTAATAATTTGGAGGTTCGGTATGGGTCATATAACTATTCATTAGAAGACTATACTATGCAGATGAGGTTGACTATGGTGTATCACATTTATCACCAGGGTGTGCTGCTGGTCCCTGGAGTGTATGTGTGTAGTCAGCCGGGTGCAGGTCTCAAATATAGTTAACAGCATGGGAGGGGGGGGTCAGGCATACTGTACGTACATTGCAGAACTCTGCCTCGGGAGTGCTCCTGCCTTAGCACACCTAAGCTAGGGGTGTGTCTATACCTGCCTGGTGACATTGGGAGGGACGACAGCAGCGGTGGGGTAGTTAGGGTGTACAGGCTGCACAAACAGGTGTTGATCAGCACAATCAGCAAATGATATGGCCAGCCCGCACATGAACAGTACGTTAATGCAAGAAAGCAGCATGCACACAGGTTTCGTCCACACTCTACACCACCGGTGTATACCTGCAGGGACATTTCACGACACAGTCCACCCAAATGACACGGGCTGCAGCAGGAAACATATACCAACATGTGCAGGAAGCTGGGGCAGTGAGGATGTGTATGCTGCCGAACAACCCTTACTGGGGTGACATAAGACTTTATAGAACGAGGGTGACTTACCAGGGGCTACATGGGCTGGGGATGTTGGAGCACTATGCGGTGGACAGAGACCTCCTACAGCAGCTTGCTGACCTGTGCCTGCCACACCTGACACATCAAACAGGCCGAGGGAAACGCATCACAGTGGATACCGTGGGATGTGTTGGCCTAGGTGTACTAGCCACAGGTACCTCACACAGCACAACTGGGGATATTATGGGTATCTCACAGGTATCTGCATCCTGAGTATTGCACCAGTTCACAGATGCCATGTCAACACATGCTAGTGAGCGCGTACATGTCCTCACACACGTGATTAGTGGACCAGCAATATGCATCTGTTCAACCACATGGATGACTACCCTGGGGTACTAGGTGCTATAGCCTGCACACGTAGCACCACCCAGGGAGTGGGGTAGGGCCTACAGTCACTGCAGGGGCATACCCTCCAACAACTAGGCCATATGCGATGGCCAGGGCATGAGATTGAATGTGTGTGCTGTCTGCTCTGGAAGCTATGATGTGTCCGATATATGGCTTCTGACACAGCTGTACCACACCACTGTCTATATGGACATCCCCTACAGTCTCCTAGTGGGTGATGCTAGGTAAACTCTGGTGTAATGGCTGTTGACACCCATCAGCAATGCACACACACCTGAACACTCACACCATACTGAGGAGGATGCACAAGCAAGACATATACTTGTGCATGTGTTTGGGATGCTCGGTTCACAGTTCTGGTATTCAGACACATCCGTTGGAGCTCTGCAGTATTCACAAGCTACATGCATACAAGTTGTTATGGTATTTGCTATGCTACACAATGTTATCCTGCAGTAACAGTTGCAGCAGGAACAGCATGGAGCAGGGCCACACAGCCCAACACCACTGCCAAGGCCTGTACAGGCACAGTGTGACTTGGTGAAGGAACTACCTGAGTAGGGCACAGTTGGCGAAAGCCCATGCACAGTATGACCTGCCCCTGGCAAAGAGGCAACACAAGGCATTTGCACTGACACAGTAGGTACCCACGGATTTCCCCTCTCTGACCCGCACACAGTACAATGGATGCCAAACATGACAGTACCTGTGCTCGGCCATGTATAGGAGGTGCACTGTGTGCATCCAACATAGGCAGCACTCCAGCTCCTTCTGAAACACACCCAGGGTATGTCTATTGACCTAACAAGTGGCAGTTGTATTAGAATGTGTAGTTACCCATTGCTATGGTATGTATGTGAGCATAAAAGTGACAGTGGTGGCCAAATGTTAGGGCAGCAGACAGTACACATCCATAGTGGCACCATGACCACTGTAGTACATACGGGGAGTCACAATGGTAGCCTGTAGTACACAGGGTGTCCTAACCCACTGCCGATTATGGGCTGACCATCATGTGTGTCCGTGCAGCCCACACACATTCCATGCAGCTGGACAGATGTGGACCAATACAGACAAATGATATATGATGGCCTATGGATATGCCCAGTGAATGACCCCAACCCCCTATGACACACACAGATGACAGCAAACCAGGCAGTTTGATGTAGGTTGTGTAAGCTAGGATGTCCAACACCACTGTGCTGGTAATTAAAGCTGGGAACTGATGTACCCTGGTATCCCTCCAACCAGCAATTTAGGTAGGTCCACACACTGACATGGAGTACCCGGCATAACAGTACAGTAGTGGCAGATGTGTACAACTGTTGGCTGTGCCCCCATCACACCTACACATGTGAGAGTCATGTGCACCACCCACGGCACTGTGTATGACTGTGGTTGTGGTTGCATGTCCCCCCACACTATGCAGACATTTAGCAACTATCAATGCCACATGACCATTAGCTACCCTGTAGACACAGCATGACACCTGTCTGTGTAGAACAGAGGGGTCAGAAACACAGTACTAACTATCTGGACATGTGACATATGCAATACAGTTGACCATACTTTGCATGCTCACACACATGACGGTATGACGGTATTGTCGGTTTACAACATACGTAACAGTCATACTGGGCATGCTCACACACTGAAACACAGGACGGCCAGGCATACATGCACCAGTGGTCCAGACATATCTGCCAGTACATTGCTATACTGTTGGATGTCTGCGCTGTATAGTGTGTGTGTGTGTGGTCTATTGTCTGTACATATGCCATGGTCTATTGTTAATTCACATGAGCTATGTGCGCAGGGTACTTGTACCATCACGTGTATAGGGCGGTTCTTTGTTTGCAGACAGGCCAACGTCTTTGGATACAGACCGGGTAAGGCACAGTCCAGCAGGTGGGAGCTGTTGTGCATGGCTTTGCACAGTGTTAAGCACTGCTGACCTCTGGTCACAGCACCTTATACATGTTTAGACTCCACATTTCTTTGACAGTGCACTACTGGCATACTGGTAGACAAACACGCTTACAGCTGCTCACTCTCCGACATTTTCGCTTACATTTGTCACTCACGCTGGGTGTGTGTGATCCCTTGTGATGCATATTACATCAGACTACATGACTACAATATCGGGTATATGTAACCATTTTGCGATGGCAGGTGTTCGACTGTATGGACTCGGTGGCCTGTCCAGTGAAGTAATCATATTATATGCATGTTCCTCATATGATCAGCTCTCATCTGCCTGATACATGGGAACTGATACTCTGCAATGCTGACATGTGACTTGAGTTTGTTAATGCAGCTGTCTGCCGAGTCATGCTACCGCATACCTACTGCACGTTGACCACTATTCAGATTGCACAACGGGAGACTGTAGGAGTGACACCTTTCCCACTTTGCATGGGACAGTCCCTCATCACACATATCTCATGTGACAATATCAGAACTCTCCACCAATTGGGGACACATTTCTGCAGAATCAGGGACAGGTCAAGAAAAATCAGGGACACTTTTACAAAAGTAGTGCTATTAACTTGACACATTGACAGAATCAGAGCATATGACTTAATACACATATTCTGAAGTAACAGTTGTTTATAACTCTTACTTATTGTCATTAGTCAGTAAGTGTAATTCACCACCTTTCCTTCAACAGCCACTAATGTTAGGAGGGATTAAGAAGGACAGAGTTAGACTTTCAGTCAAACTCAGGGACATACCTGACATTCAGGGACAGTTGAGTGGTATGGACAATACTCTAACCATTGCAACTGTCCTGATTAGGGGACCTTCTCATGTTGTAGGTGTCTGTAATGGTTGCTTGTTACAGGTTTTGTATACCTGACACGTCGATATGTCATATGTAGTAGCATAAGCAACTATACTGCTGCTAGACTATGCTTTGTTCTGTTCCGATATGTATATTAATGAACTATGCATGGCTGTAGGTATGTTCTGCCCTGGTACATCTGACAGTTCTACAGAGCAGGCTTCACTTTGGCCATTCAGACTGGTGGTGGCCCTATAGACCCTATATGTAGAACTATCACATGTGTCAAGGCAACACATACCTACAGCCAGTAGTAAACGGACGACTTCCATGGTTTGCATACTTTAAGGTTATTCATGTAGCATTATAATTCATAATACTGTTTCCTATTACATGTAGCTGCTACTTATACAAAAAAATTTATGTCTGACACCACTACATACACTATATAGCCTCCATTCCCGAACTCACAGGCCATGTGCCATAACTGTCATTTTGCAGGACACAACTGCCCAGATGGGTGTGTCCCTCACATTTGTACGAGTGTTGAACCTCTTCTATTATGCTATCATCTACCTAAGGTGGTCAGCAAATTATGCACTTTCCGTCAGTAGCAGAACTCACATACCAATGGGTGTGAATGAACACTGTATCAGGAACAATGCATAACACCCTGTTGGCCACATTTAGACGACTGGTTCTAGTAATCAGACACATTCACAGTCACAAAGCATATGTATTCATTCATGTTTGTCGAGGTACATGCCGCTTATGACTCATACATGTTGTCATCTGTCATTACCTGTATTCCGCCACCTGTTCACCTAATATCATTAGTTCTGGCAGTATTTAGTTGGACTTTGTTACATTCTGATACATAACTATGGACGTCCATGCTAATCAGGTACACAGCACTGTGTAGGTCTCTATGTATTCCCCAGATGGTTTACAGACTATCCAGTAGATGTGCTCTTCAGGTTTGGGAGGTGTAGGTGTATGCTATGCCCACATAGGAATATTAATGACTTCCACTGGGTGGGCCTACTACATCTCTGCCAACCAGCACCTGCACTTAAGCCCATTAATGCATACCCATGGTCCCCCTACCTGGCACCCCTCTACAGCAGTCATGACAAATACTTACTGCAAGCGCAGCTGGGGTATGAGCACACCCCTACACATTGCCCACTCTCCCTATCTCGGGACACATGTCATACGTTTTGTCAACCCATGTATTATCACACTTGCACAACCTACTGTTCCATGTACACCTACATCCTGCTCGTAATAATGTCAGCAGATTCATACGTACCCTGAATTTTTGCGTTTCCGCAAGGGACACCGTTATCCATGTTTAAAGTGTAGACCTTTCAGAACTCTCCCACTGGTCCTTTCCTACCGGTGTTTTGGACAGTGGCAGTGTATTGATCTGTATTGCCTGTCTGTATGTCTGTCTGGCCTAGCTGGGCGATGTGGGGGGTACAACGTTTATTTATTGGACCTCCCAGTCACATATGCCCAGACTGTAAATATGTTACCCCTAATTGCTGTGAAGTAACCTATTGATGTACATGTGTATATCTACACTGACATATATATTTTGTTTTGTGTGTATGTGTATATATCACTACCTGTTGTTTGTGTATATATATCTATCTATAAATATCCATTGAATATCCTTGTGTGTGTATATATATATATATATATATATATATATATATATATATATATATATATATATATATATATATACATATATATCCGTATGGATATATATGTGTATGTAAATTAATATAGATATATGTATATATACGTTTTTATCTATATATACATCTGTGTGTCCATTAACCTATACATTTTCCGGACATGGATACTTACACATGCGTATTGGTTTTATCTCTGATTCAACAGCGTACTATTGCCTTAGTCATTCTGACTCTGACACTTCACTCCGGTGAACTTGTGCTCAGTATATTGCACGTTATGCAGTGGACAGATGTTGCACGTTTTTCATGTCTGGGGTGCCGTTGCTAACTAGGATGTGATACAGTGTCATTCGACCTATTACTCATATGCGCAGCCTATTTTTCCTGCTACTGTGTTTGTTTCTGTGCACATTCATATTATTACTGTTGATAGGATGTGTGTTTGTGTTACTGTGACTGTACGTCTACATATTGATGTCTTCATGTAGTTGTGTCTTTCTGCTTTTCCCGGTTTGGGGCTGTCACAGCAGAACTCCATTCTGCTCATGGGTGGCATATAGGTTTTATGTGCCGGGCTGCCAGACCTGATGCACAATGTCCAACAACGATACGCCCATTCACGCATGTCTCCACGCAAACAATGCTCTATCTGGGAATCGCACCTACGTACTAGCTGACCTCCACAGGCCGCTCCATTGCACCCGGCGCAACATACCCTATCACTCCTGTGTCCATAATCGCATATCCATAGTTTCTCCCCCACACCCGTGTTGAGTTTCAGCGCATAACAGCCATTATACACCTGATATCGCAGCCATGACACACCTTTACACATTGCCCTCTCATGAGCATTGGGGCCCTACACACATTTTGTACCACCTCGTGTATTCACAGGCTCACCATCCATTCATATTTGCACATACGTGCCTTTCCTGGTGTTATGGATTACGAACGATTTGTGGGTTACAAGTGTAGTTGGTCACAACATGTACTACATTCCGTCTGTTTACAATGTTGACATAGCACTTCAGTGATGTTATGGCCACTGGTATAGCCCTGCCTCTGGTGTGAAGAGCAGTGCTCTACTCGCACTTGTGCAGCTTTATGTGACATACGCTGCGAGCACTTCATAATTCCTTACTTGTTCTGGATTCCCTTCACAACCCTTATGTTTGCTTTCATCTTTTGGTGTTCCTTATACATATATATATATATATATATATATATATATATATATATATATATATATATATATATATATATATATATATATATATATATATATATGTATGTATATATATATATATATATATATATATATATATATATATATGTATGTATATATATATCTGTATATATATGTGTGTGTGTGTGTGTGTGTATATATATATATATTTATATATGTATATATAGATAAATATGTAGATATATAATTGCATATTTCTGTTATGTCTGTGGCTGTGGATATTTATCTATACACACATCTATCTATCTATATATATAAAAGTTACAGCTGTACAAGACAACATACATTTGCTATGCTAATAGCGGCGTACACCCACGCGGGCCCACATGTATCTACTTATTCTGAGTTGCATATGTTTACAGGCACGTCTTTGGGATTAATTTTGCCTTATTCCTTATGACAGTACCACTTTGATGGAATCCGGTTAATGGACCCATGCGAACACGGTCACCTTTACATGTATAAATGTTGGCTTTACAGCACAGAGGCATTCATTACACAATTAATATGTGCTATAGTCGTACTTGAACCAGGAATGCCTTTACATTGGGCAGATGCTGTAACCACTACACTATTGGTGTTCTGGCTCATTTATATGTCTACCCATGGTTCATAGCTACTCTGACATACGCCTCACCGCTTCCCTTACACAGCAGGCATCCATTCTCCTGCTGGGAAAACCACAGTACTACAATTAGGACATTCCCTGTTTCCTACTGCTCCTGACCCGTGCTGCAAGTCTACTCACTCAAAGGATATTCATGACTCCTACGCTTATAGTCCTTGCACATACATGTGTTTGATTGTCAGGGTGTTCATGTGCTGGTCTGGGTTTAGGCTTGGCCGACTGGTGACTAGAACTGCCCTGGCACCGTTCAAAGATCAGACGTAGCACATGGACAGAGTTAGTCCATAGTTTAACATTCTACGTGTGTTTACAGACGCAGGTGTTTGGGCACTTCTGACCACATTATTGGGTCGGTGCTACATAATTTAGGGTGGGAGTGGTTCCACTACATAATGCAGGTTGGGAGGTGGTTTCCACGCGTTTCCCTTCCCATTTGACTATTTTGTTCATTTATAGATACAATGAATATTATTATGGATATCTGTTATAAATTCACTACAGGTATGCAATAGTCCTGTCAACAGATGTGACAGTTGGTTGGTGTACTTCTGTGTACGGACCTCTCTGATACTCGGGGACTCATTTATACAGTGACAGGGACAAGGCTATGACAACTCAGGGACAGTCATGGATGCTTCTACCATATTAGTACTATTAACTTGGAATATGTTGATAGATTCATAATACTACTAATTTTCTGCAGTTAAATGCGTATATTACTCTTCATTGTTGTAAGTAGTCATTCTCATTCAACACCTTTCCCCCAAAGGTCACTGGCTTTGTGAGTGTTTAAGGGGCTGGCCACTTATTGTGCAAATGCTCTGACCACTGGTATCATTGACATTGTCATATGTACAGGTTGGGATGTATTCTGGGGACTAGGGTTGGCACCTTTTCAAATGGCCAAGATGGGACATTTTCAGAACACACATCAGATTTTACAAGTGACACATACCCACGGTCAGTACAACGGATAGAACTTTACTCATTTGCCTACATAAAAGCCTATTGTTGTAGTGGTTTAGTTGCTTATTCTGTTTCTTATAACATTTAGGTATTGTAGATACTGCAATAATTATTTTCTGCAACTATTACATAACATATGGGACATAATTATGTCTTAGAATCCCGGGACATTTGCCATTTGTAATGTATTTTGTCAGGACACAACTGTCCAACGAGGGACTGTTCCTCGCAAAGCGGGACAGATGGTAACCCTACTGCAGACACCAGTTTGTTTGGGCCAAGACATAGCCACGGTCAGTGCAGGTTTAGAACATTCATTTGTTTCCTAGCTGTGAGCCTTATACCTTTGGCACTTTTGCTGTTTGCCTGTTTCTTGTACGAAGTACGTTTATTCTATCCTGACGTGACCGCTTTAGGCAACTGTTATATGCACTATGGTACATAGTTATTTCCTACGATCACAGGACATTTGGCTTTGTATCATTGTTGGTCAGGTCACATCTACACACACATTAATTGTCCCTCACACAGTGGATCAGGGGTATCCTGTTTACGTCAGTGCCTTCATCACCCTTATACCATGTGCCACTATGCAAATGTGAGCAATATATTCTCTCGCTTTATCGTGTCAGAACACGTGCATCACAGGCAGGTGTTTGATCCTGGGTAGTAGGTTATGCATGACCATCTAGGGCTGGACAGTGTCGTGCACCACTACTGCACATTCAAACTTGTGTCCAGATATCTACAGGACTGGACTTCATGTCTTCCATTCTAATGTTTACACAGGTTACTTATCCCATGAGGGATATCCCAAAAATTAAACAACAAAAAAGTGGATAAATGGTGCTGTCGCAAACCAGTAATCAAAGTCAGAGCACCACTCGATCAGTATGGATGTAGGCAACCGTTTATTCAATGTTCAAGCACCAAACCAAGTCAAAACCAACACTTTAACGTTGTTAACATACAAATAATGTTTTCGTCATCAACTTCATCAGATGTACAACAATCCCACAGTTCCCCTTAAATAACCAAGCAACAACATTAAAGTGTTGGTTTTGACTTGGTTTGGTGCTTGAACATTGAATAAAATGTTGCCTACATCCATACTGATCAAAAATTGAACAAGACCGAAACAAGACAAATACTGAACATTCTTCTGGCGTTACGAAAATGTGCTGGGAGTTTTACATGCAAGGGATACATAGTTTGCAATCCTGAAACTGCCTAGGGTGACACTACCTACTACATGTGCATAGTGGTCACTATGTGTAGATGTGGCTGCACCAAGCCAGTAGGCCAAGTATGGCTGGATTTGGTGGACGTTCAGGTATGGGAGTGGGTTGTGTGCTGTGGAGGGGATGCTGGGTAGTTCGTTATGCATCCAGGTGTGTTGCCTTTGATATGGCCAGTTCCATCAGGACCAATCTGTGGGTATGTGCCGGTGACATGTCTATACATTTGTATCGCACATTTTAATATTCATATGTTTGTGGGATTGTGTTCTACAGTATGGCCTGTCTGGTTGTATTGCAGATGTTTATACATGTTTTTGTGTTTCTTTCTGCTTCACCCACTGCTCCCTCATACACCTCCGGTTCACCTATTCTGCATATGACACAGTATCACATTGGAGGATTGTACCATTACCCATTCCCCCCACACACATATTCCTGACACCCCATACATCACTGCTTTGGTTGTTGGCCCATGACATGGCCAGAGTAACACATTGCATACCCTACATATGTCAGGTACCTGTATGGTTGTGTGGACTACCCTGCCATGTTTGCTTTCCACATGCTATACCTTACGCACATAGGTAGACGCCCATACTTAACTTTCATTACATGGTTGGTATACCCGGGTAATACCCGTTCAACTGTGACGCATCCTGACAAGTTCGGCTTGTACCGCTGATGTGCGGATTATAGCAGACTGTTCTAATCATTGGTAGGATGCCACCTTTTCCTATGTCCAGGATAGGATATATTCCGGACACATATCCGAATGTACTGGACAACACGTACCCACAGTCAATGGTACAGATAATACTGTTCCTTTCAGCCTACATGTTGCCTTATTGTTGTAGCAGTTTATATGCTCCTTCTGTTTCGTTTACATGCTTATGCTATTTCCTGTCACATTTGGTATGTGAAATATGGACATACCTTTTGTATGTGACTATGACATGCCTTGTGGGATATGATTCGGTCATACGGTCACTAGATATGTACATTTATCATGTATTTTGTTATGGACACATCTGCCCAGCTGTGTACTCTCCCTCACATTATGGGTCAGCTGGTGACCCTAACCATTGGGCTGGACATACCTATTGGCGGCACGCTAACATATGATGCATTTCACTTCCACTTGGTATAGCTATCTACACTGCATTGGACTAAGGGCACACGGTTTTCCATGTTATTTGATCGCAGGATAGGGACCCGTTATTCCCTACCATGCATTTGTGTTTGTTTCTTCATTTTGTGTTCGCAGGAACTATCTTGCATGCTTTGCATACGTTTCAGTATCCATGGACACTGACAGATGTGATTGCTATCTTGCAAGTTGTTATATGCAAGCATTTTAGGTTGCACATCGACAGCTGACATTTCCACGCCTCCGTGCAGCACTTCGTCACACCCTATGCACTTGCGCTCCTTTCCTATGCACGTGGCTGTGGCGGCAGCGAGCCTTCATTAATATGCATTTGGCACTACTGCGCCATCTTCATGCTGTACTGTTGGCCCAAGCCTACCGCCAGCCTTGTGCCGAGCTTCATGAATCCCGGGGTCTGTCTTTACCCCTCCCCATCTCCATCTGTCCCTCAAGATACTCCACCTATCATACAAAACCAAGTCCTAAAAATGCTATCAAAAGCTAAAAACACTACATCAATGGGTCCAGACAATATCCCTTGATGCATCTTAAATAACACAAAGCACAGTTTAACCACACACTTAACACAGCTCAATCTCAGCCTCCATACAAGTTTTATACAAAGAATATGGAGAACAGCTACAGTCATACTGCTGCAAACACATAAGTGTGACCAGCGTCATATGTAAACACATGGAAAGACTTGTCATGGAATTAAATCTCAAAATACTGGGACCTTCTCAGTTTGGATTCATCAAGGGCAGGTCATGCTTACTCAACCTGGTAGATTTTTTTTTTGAAAAAGTTATCAAAGCAATGGATGAAGGCAAAACCGTGCATAGCACATACCTCGACCTAGCTAAAGCTTTTGATACAATTCTCCACTCAGACATAGTAGAAAAGCTTAAGAAACTGGGAATAAACACCTATGTCACCCACTTGGTTGCTAACTGGCTCACAGATAGGATGCAGATAATCAAAACTGGGAAAATTATCTCCACAAAGAGACCAGTCACTAGTGGAACCCCAGAGCATTCTGTGCTGGGACCACTCTTGACCGGCATCTGCTTTTTCTGAAGCAAAAGCCAATACAAAAGGGATCTGGCTGACTAAGTTTGCAGATGACTGCAAGCTAAGAGCAGTCATTGAATCTCCAAATGACTTAGCCATCCTACAGGAAAGTCTATCTCAAATAAATAATTAGTGTGAAAATTAAAGTCTGAAACTAAATGCCAAAAATGCATTATGTTTCCTTTGGAAAATCATCTACCCCAGGGAGCTACCATGTTGACTATGTACTCCTAAGATTTGTACCAGTTATTCGGGATTTGGGAACTTATGTTGACATTGACCTAACTTTTAGGAAACAGGTCTATCGTTGTAACAAAGTTCTTCTAAATTGCACAGCTTATAGAAAAAGGGATTGTGACTAGATCTATGGGTATCATTAATTCCCTTTACTCAGCCCTCACTATTGCAGTCAATGAATATATTGCCCTCTTTGTGATATATCTGTCCAGACACATGCAGCAACTGGAATGCCCATAGAGATACCTTGCTAAAAGGATATAAGGCCTAAACAACATGTCCTACATGGACTGTCTCAAGGCCCTGTCACTACACTCAGTATCCTGCAGACTGCTAAGAGTTGACCTGTGTATGGCAAAGGGTATGTTCTGCTTATTGTGGTGACAAGGTTTAGGTCCCTAGAGCATGTAGTTTGTTCATTACCATTTTAGCTGTCTAAAAATGTATCTGTCAGATGAATGACAGAGGTGCTTAATGTTACTTATTGTGTTTTTAAATAAATCTGTGCACTTTATTCCAACTACCTTGTTTGGCTCTTCTTTGTTTATTAAACCATTATTAAATAATCAAAATATTTCCACTGACTCAGAACCATTGTGACTGTCTAAATTCCTTTTATAGTACATTATTATTTATTTCACTTAATTACTAATAACAATGCTACTATTACTGTTAATAATAATGCATGAATAATGAATCGGGAATACATGAATAATCTTCAAATATTACTTTGATATATACATATTACTAAATATTATACTATGCTTTTAAAATATATATATATTTTTCAAAATGGCATGAAATTTGGCAAAATACATAAAATGCTTACATATTCCAAATACATACACCAACAATTTAAACTTTTTCATAGTGCCCCCACTGTTCCTTCATAAATTACTGTGGCAAAATCTAAACCTTTGTGCAATATATGCAATGGCAATTCAGTGGGTGATTTATTTCACATATTTTGGAACTATACTTCAGTAAAGGATTACTTGACATTTATAAGCAATGGTTATTTTAGCTAACGGGAGGTTTTATTCTTCTATATACCTTTTACTAAACCTCATTAAGTTGGCCTTACTACAGTTGTTTCCCAGTTCAATACAGAAATGTTGATCTTGTCGCATCTTAGACGGGACTAACTCATGAAAATCCTTAAATACTACTTTGATATGCATATTTCTAGCTATCATATTATGCTTTTAAAGATATAATTTTCCAAAATGGCATGAAATATGGCAAAATACGTAAAAAATGCTTTCATATTCCAAATACAAACATCGACAATTTACATTTCTTCATACTGCCCACTGTTCCTCTGTAAATTGTCAACTGTGGCAAAATCTAAACCTTTATGCAATATATGGAATGACAATTCAGCAGCTGATCAGTATAGGGTTTCTTGGCATTAATAAACATTGGTTTTCAAAGACACCGAATAATAAATGACGTCCATGACTGTACGTGATTCAACTGCCTCTTAGGTATGCTGTAATAATTCTAAAGAGCAACATGTTCTGGTAAGTTTTCTATCAGTTTAGGTTTTTTTGTGGTAAAACATTGGTTAAACAGAAAAGAGCAATCCTTTGCTCTACGGAGGCAATATTTTAAATCTCATTTGAAAGCATGGAAATACATCCAGATATTTGTTATTATTATTATGAAGAGATATCCATTCTTAAGAAGTAATCTTGCTAAAATCTGCATTGGTTCAGAAGCTCAGAACTAAATTGTATGTTTGTTTGTCAGTTCAATTTCTCCAAGTCTTTAGGGTTTCTAATACCATGACAGGAAAGGACCCCTTTCCTAAATCAACGTATGATTAAGGTTCATGAAATTAGTATTGTTTTAATCTTTGATGTCAGCCAAAATTTCTCTTCACAGCACCCACAATGTGCTGAGAACTGACTCCTTCTGCAATTTTTATATAGTTGCATGTTTCAGTAGCATATCTAAATATAACTGTAAATTCTATTTATCATAATGAGTAGTCACACCTAAAAAGTTTATTAAATCTGCGCTCGCAATGTAAGTAAACTTTAAAAATATTGCACCATTATTTACATATTGCACAAATTATTCAAATGATGCTGAAGTACTATCCTAGACAAAACTTCATCAACATAATGCACATAGGATACATTTTAAGTGCTTTGCAGTCATATAAATGAATTGTTCACAATTTGATAAAACAAGGTTGCAAACTCAAGAACCATCACTTCTCCCATTGCTGCCTCAGAAATCTGTTGATGACATTGCCCTTTGACCATAAAATTATTGCAATTTTTGTTCCACAATATGCAATCCAAGCTACAAATTATCTTTATCCCATCTGATGTCTATGTGCCACATCTAGTCAAATAGCCTCTCACTTGTTCCATACCATAATGTGACCACTGTAACCATTTAAATACTGTCAAAAATATTTTCTAAATTAACAGCAGCTATTTTTTATATGCTATGAGTACCTTATACAGGATGCAGCTGAAACCATCAAACAACTTAACTACCCATATACACTGCAATAGCTTCAGAAGAGGAAAATTTAGTTGACCATTGTGAATACTGGGGAATTCAAAAAATATACCAAGCCTCAGATTATTCACATTCACAAACAAAAACAGTTTTGATGAAACGGTGAAATACGATTATCATGCTACAAATCCTAGACAAAATCATTCTTTTATGTTATATGGGTACTGGGCATAATCACTTCTTTATAGTGCAAATCATCTGATTTAGTGCTTATAATAACAAAATAATCTTTTTTGTTCTTGATAAATAACCATCCCCCCCTCATGTGTCTTCATAGACCTTATTTCCTTGTCATTTTCAACAGTTGCAATGCCTACTTTTTCATAGCAGTTATGTTGTAAATTCAGGCCTTACATGGCTGGGACAACAAATGTATAATGCCATTAGGACAACTAATTTCAAAGGCAGACAATGCAGATGTTAGTGGCACATGAATTACTTCTGTGACATAGCTTGTATCCTTGAGGTACTGTTGGCCATAGACTATAGACCCTCGAAATAAATCCTCCAACTGGTGATCTGGGAAGAAGGTACATTAACCATAAAATGTATAACTAAATCAACAACCAAGTACATTAATATATTGGTTATTATGTACAATGTGCCTGCAGGCTACCAAGGCATCCACCGTGACTCCCACATATACCATGCGTTTGACAGGTACCGATGGCAAATTTCCCCAGCAGCATCTTATTAGCTATTTTGTGTGTATCCTGGAGACGTAACTCTTTTTTTATATAAATTATTTTTATGTGACCCATTGCTTCTACTACTATTGGAATTGTCTGAGAATCTTTCTTCTGCCCTCATTTCTGCCTAAAAATCCTGATATTTTATGACTCTGTGTCCCTCTGTATGTAAAACACTATAATCAGTGAGTGTAGCAATTTCAATAATCAATGCTACTTTTGTCTTCTTTTCATGGACTACTATATCTGGTTTTCTCACATCTATTTTTTGAACTGTTGGTAATGGCTGATCCCATGTGATGCAAACTTCATTTTCTATAAAGTGTTGATACTCATGTTTTCAATACTTCTCAGTACTTCAATATTTCAATGTTTGCATAAACCACAATGTAAAAGGCTTGCCACATTATTATGCCTTTCAGTATACAGACCCTCTGCCATAAGTGTATTATACCTAGCAACAAGATGTGTAACTGTTTCCAGTTCTGTTTTACAAAATCTGCATTTATCAGTTTCTCCAACATGTTCAATGGACATTGTAAACCAAGATGTATGAAGTCCACTATCCTGGGCTGCCCATATTAACCTTTCATCGTTTGGTTTAAATTCATCTATCCTTAACCTTTACTGAGTCAGATACTGATCAACATGAGTTTTTTTTCCAGGAATTTTCTGTATTTGCAACTACATGTATGCCTTTTCCACATTTCCTGTCTTCTCATATGATCCTAAACATTATATTCTTTCTTTTGTTTTTTTGGTATATTTATTTGCTGCCTGATTTTTGTCTATGTCTGGTTTGATTCCCATTCCCACGTGATATAGATATGCTTCTGCTAAACTAAGCAGGTAATTCATTCTAGACTTGTTCTCTTCAGGTTTTAAAACATCCACCATATTTGTATCTTGTGAGGTCAGCACATCTGTATGGGGTCTTATTATTGCAGATCTATACAAGTAATCAATTTTGAGTAGGCCAATACCTCCTACAGAATGGGGAATATACAATCTTGGTATACACTGAGTTTTGTATATCATTTGATAACTGAGAAGAATTTTTCTTCTTTTCCTATCTAACTGATCCAGTACCTTTTGTGGCCAATCACCCAAAACTGTAAGTTAGAACAAGAAGAGCAAATTGGTTTATAGCCTGGACTTTGTTCTTAGATGTCAGGGTTGTCTTCATTATTAATTTTCCCCAGGATTCATGAAGCTTGCACCAGGCGCAGGCGTGGCGTAGGCGGTATAGCTCCAAATATGGCTGCCCACTGAGTCAGGTACGATCCAATTCCATGTGCACTACCGGCGTATGCCAGATCTGCGCAGCCCTCAGCTTAGGTATGCTAATCATCCCATGTGCAGTGATGCACCATGCAAATGAAGGTACATAGCGATTCATGAAGTGGTGCAGGCATAGCGTAAGCCCACAGAAATGTAAACCAAAATACACGGTTTATATTTTTCCAAACAGAACATCTGAGCTATGAAAGCGGACCAGACTCATGTATTACAAAGTTAACATATGCCAATGGCTAAATATACAGCCAATGGCATAAGAAAAGATGCACAACACCTAAAAACAACATTTAATGTCATGTCCGCAGTAATGCAAAGTACAACTGCAGGGCATGTGTGTGCAAATGGGAACACAAAGAAAATATATACAAATGTCATAAAATCGCAATGTAATACAAATCATGATTTCACCATAATACTCAATGGTATACATGGTACACCACAACCAAGCTGCAAGGGTTGCTAAGGGTCTGTGACAGTCTTCGGTGATGTAACTAGGAATTAGTAGTCAATGCCATGCAAATGAGGCAGGTAATAGTGAATCGCAAACATCCCGCCGGACTAAGGATGTACCACAGGGTGCAGCGCTCTAACAGCGAGAAGTGGTTCAGAGGTATATATGACATCAGCAGTGGGGTGTGCCACCGTAGCTGTAAGCACACTGGAGCAATGCAAATCCGGCTGGGCCATTGCTAAGCAAAGCCGCAGGACAGGGGTTGGGAGGTAGGTATAGCATTGTTTAGCTGAGAGCACATATGGTGCCCGAAAGTGCATGTGTACGGGGATGAAAACGTGCCCGAAACCTGGTAAGCAGATGCCTGTGCCGCTCACCATAGCACAAACAGGAAGGTCAGGGGAAGAAAATAAGGAAATGCCGCAGTAGGGCAATTGGAGTACAACTGAGCAATTAACACCTATTAACTCACAGCGGGCAATCAACGGCAGCTGACAAGTCTGCTCACAGAAACCTGCAAAACGGGATAGGGGAGGTGTCAGGTTGCAAAGAAAAGAGAACTGTCATAGCAGAGCAAAGCAAACCTGCAGTAGACTGGCCATAGAACACATTACGCAAGATAAGCCAGGTGTAGGAAAGTACAAATGAACGCAGGCTGCTGCATGCAAGCCAGAAAATGGGAGGTGAAACATTAAGAAATGAAAAGGGAAGGGCACGGCCGGCCTTAGGCATAGGCGAACTAGGCGGCCGCCTAAGGCGCCGTGCAGGCCGGCCTCAAAAGGGCGCAAGAACAGACAACAACGTTTCTTTTTTTTTTTTTTTTTAATTTATTTTTTCTTATTTCTCACCGCCGCTGCCCTAAAGACTACAATTGCGCCCTCCCCAGCATCAGAAGGGCACAATTTACAGAGCGGAGTTACCCCTAACCTGGAAGCTGAACAGACAAAACAACGTTTCTTTTCTTTTTTCTTTCACCGCCGCTGCCTAAAGACTACATTGCGAACTCCCCAGCATTCTGATGCTGGGGAGGGCTAATTGTAGTCTTTAGCAGCGCGTGAAATAAAAAGAAAGAAAGCGTTGTTCGACTTCAGGTTAAATCCTAACAGAACTCCGCTGTAAATTGCGTTACAGAGCGGAGTTCTGTTGTCCGGACCCCTAACCTGGAAAAGCAGAACAGACAACAACGGACGCACATTTTTTTTTTTTTTTTAAATTTCACCGCCTCCCAGAAGGGCAATTTGTAGAACGGAGTTCTGCTGTGTGTGAAGTTGAACACAGTTCAGAACAGCCGTGACAGCAAGTTGTACTGAATGTACTACAGCATGAAATGAAGGTGGTTCTGAAGAAAGGAGTGTTTTTTTGGTAGGAAAGTTGTTATCATTTATTAAATTGGAAGTGTGTAAATTGAGAAGAAGGACAGATAATCCGGCCTGGACAGGGTGCCATCTGGATTTTGAAACAGTTATGCAGTGTTGTTCATTGTATGGGCTAAAGTGAATGATTCGGAGGAAGTTATATTCAGCCTTCTCTAGTATCTTGAGATTGTGATATCTGTGTATAGCTATGGCAGATAGGTCATATTCTAGTCTTGGAAGCAGAACATTTAGGGAAATAGATTATTTGGCTTCTAATGTGTGGGGGGATGTGGTATTTAAAGACAATTCTAAGTTGATTAAGAATTTTATTAACTTGAGTCTCTATATGTGGAAGGAAAGGTGAACAAGGATAAAGTTTTGTCTGCAAGTAGTGTTGTGATGTTATAACTGGTAGGGTAATCCCTGTGGGTCGGTTATATGAAGAGGGGAGAGATGCTGATTCTTCTGTTCATGACAGATAACATACAGGTAGTTTTCTTCATGTTTAATGTTAATTTATTAGAGCATAGCAGGCCATCAGAATCTACTTGTGGGCTGATTTGAAGCTTAGAGGAGATGCTACCTGCCCTTGTAATGATTATGTCACCTAAATATTAGAGGCAGTTCAGATTATAGAAGTTCCTTGGAAGGTCATTAATGAAGAGAGGAGGAAGGAAGAGGAGACAGTACTGGCCTTGCAGGATGTCTGAGCTGGAAATTTCTGTTAGGCTGAGGTGTTGAAAGGTGACAATGGAAAACTGTCTATTATGGAGGAAGCTATGTCATGAATGCAAAGAAACCCAAGTATGGCAATGGATGGCCTGGGTATAGTGTATGGGTGCCATTAGGAAAGTAGAAACACTGATCTCATTCATAGGAAACAAGGTGTAAAAACATCTTTAGTTGTGCTGTACTGGTTTGGAAAGAAGGAAATTAATTCCATTGAGTAAATTGTTAATGAAATTCCATGTGTGCTGATAAAGATTTTTCTAGTACCTAAACAGTAAATGCAATGTGTTCTTTTGTCATGTATCGCCATGGACATTGTGGCCATTGATTAAATTCAGCAGTGGGTATCAGTATATACTAGTCATAATGGACTGTGCTAACAAATTTCCAAAAGTGGTCCTATGATACAAACTAGTACTATGGCTCATGCCAGAGAAAGTATTGTTGTCAAAGTTGAACTTATCATAACAGTAGATGTTCGACTGATCACTGTTGCTGCAGTCTTAGCCACATGGGTTATATCTTGCTAAGGATATAATAGCTGGCCAGCTCCAAAAGATTCAGGACACCTTCCATGCACTCAAACTGTCAAGCAGCTCAAGCTGAGCTGACTGCAAGACAAGTTTGGGCAAAAAACCCTTCAGAGCTTTTCTGCCAGCAAAAGAGGAAGGCTGAACCCTGAAAGGACAATGCTAGGAAGAACAACAAAAATAAAAAAATAAATATGTACACCCTGGCATGAAAACACAGCAAAAAAACAAAGACGATGAAGGGAAGGAGCAGCTACTCCAGCAGTGATCATCTGAACATCTACTGTTATGGTAAATTCAACACACAACTGTACTATGTTCTTCATATTGATCATTGCTACAGTAGCCCTACCTATATGGGTAGATTACCATATCTAACAATATTTGGTAGGTTATGGAGAAGGGTCCAATTGCCCTGAAGTATGGTCCTAGCAAGACTTGATCTAGACCCAGAGAAAGAATCAAGCTTATAGTGTTTTGTAAAAGTGTGTACAGAGAATCAAGCTGCAGTTTCTAGAGTACTTCTAGACTCTAACCTTTTCCAAAAAGCATGAAGCCAAGTCCGTAGTAGAATGGGCCTTGACCCTGGCTGGAATAGATTTGTTATGGTGAGTATAACAAAAGGTAATAGCCTTAGACAACCATTTAGAAATAGTCTGTTTTGACAGAGGTTGTCCCTCTTGCTCATATTTTGCTATTTTGTGTTGGGCAATGCAGTTTTACTTTTCTAATGATACATTTTGAGTTTGAGTTTCTTTTGTGTGAATTTTTGGTGTATCACATTAGTGTCAGTTATTATTTAATCTTTACTTAGCTGCTGAATATATATAATAGGCTTTACCCAGCCATTGTCCTTCATCTAAACATTGAAAGAACTGGAGTGGGTTTTGTGGGAGTGACCCATCTATGGGCGTGGCTCACATAGGGGTGTTGCTTGACTATAGTGTGGGTGGGGCTTAAGGGGAGCCAGAGCAGTACTTCGCCTAGGGCGCCATTTCAGCTAAGGCCGGCCCTGGGGAAGGGCAAGAGGTAATCCACGGCAGCCAAATGTAATTCAACACCAAAGGCACCTCAATAGTAGTTCCTGTCGTAAAACACATAAGATACCCTGTAGCTATGATCATACTATGACATCATCAGTGTTCACAGCACAATAGTATAAAGTGTGAAAGCACCTCACACACACCTGTGTATTCCCAAACTCTGCACCATAGGTGTAAACATATGGAGAACTTTTACAATGTACACATTGGGAGCTGCCATAGCTGTGATTCACCACCATGTGTTAGTGACTGAAGGTGTTGTGGAGGATGATGCTGACAACCACCGCAGGCCCCGGAGGAGGAGAAGAGTGTTCAGACCAAGGGTAACCAACCAGGGGCTTCATGATCTGGAGATAGTAGAGCATTACAGGGTGGACAGGGACATCTTACAGCAAATAGTTGAGCTGTGCCGGCCATGCCTGAGATCCAGAAACAACAGAAGGGAACCCATCCCAGTGGACATGAAGGTATGTGTAAACTTGCGAATACTAGCCACAGGTACCTTTCAAAGGCCAACTGGAGATATAATGGGGATCTCACAGGCATCAGCATCCAGGGTACCACACCAGTTCCTGGATGACATGTTACCATATGCCAATGAGCATATATACTTTCCCCGAACTCAGGAGGAGTTGGCCAGCAATATACGTCTCTTCCACCATGTGGCACACTACCCAGAGGTACTGGGTGCGATAGACTGCACGCACATACATATCAAGTCACCACCCAGTGAGCATGGTAGGAGTTACATAAACTGCAAGGGATACCACTCTATCAACTGCAAGGTCATGTGCAATGCCCAGGGCATTATCATGGATGCGTGTGCTGGCAGCCCTGGAAGCTACCATGACTCCCACATCTGGCATGCCTCACAGCTGTATCAGGTATTTGTCAGGGGGGACATCCCACATGGCCATCTTGTGGGGGATGCTGGCTATGCACTGGAGCCGTGGATGATGACTCACATCAGAAATGCACACACACCCATGCAAGAACGCCATAATGAGGCACATGCACAAACCAGAATCATCATACAGCGTGTGTTCGGGATGCTGAAATCATGGTTCCATTGCTTGGACATATCTGGTGGAGCCTTGCAGTACCCTCCAGGCATGTGTGCCCACATCTTCATAGTATGTGCCATGCTACATAATATGATCCTGCGGAAACAGCTGCAGCAGGGACATAATGGTGAAGGCTCTTACAGTCCACCGCAATTGCCAAGGCCATCACAGGCACAGAGGGATTCAGACCACGAACACCCTGTGCCAGCCCCAGTAGGCAGATGGAGGCATGCCCAATATGCCTACACCTTGGCAAAGAGGGAATGTATAGCACATACTCTGACAGTGTAGGCCCCTACGGACTGACACACCTCTCCACCTGAACACACAGTAAAATGGATGGCACACACACACGACCACCTGTAAATTGTAATGTATAGGTGGCCTACTGTGTGAATCCTACATAGGCAGCCCTCAACCATTGCACACACAACAGCTATTGGAACAAGGAATGTCAACATCTGAACAGTACATGCACCTATCAGCATATGTTGGTACTGTATGTATAGGTTCCTAGGTACATCGGTAGATACATGCCCGATTGTCAGCAGCCATTCATCAATCAAGGCAAACAGTGTCTGCTGTCACCACCACATTGAGTAACCAACTGACCCTCAGTGGAGCAGAGCCAATTGCGGGATCCATGTGTGTAATCACTGTTCTCCACACACTCTGCATGGATTCCCTGGTGTGTTAATGAGGGGCTCCATACAATGTAATCATGGATGTAGTGGCAAAGCATGGGGTGTACCCATGACAGGTATCTGTCACCCCAGCATGCTCCACCTATGGTTGTTTGAAGGTGTAGCACATTATAGTGTGTGGCTCACTGTGACATACATTCCAAATGCTGGAGCACATCCATTAAACATCACTTGGACATGCCATTAATAGGTCTCATCCATATGAAAACTAACTGAGTTACCCATTTGATTGCAGTATGGAGTAACAGCCATAGTACAGTCCACATACAAAACACCATAACACTGTACAAATCCCAGATGCCCAAGTGGTAAATGCACTGACTGTTGTGCATGTCCCCGGTACCACGTCCTGCAAGGGACGTTACGTAATCCCGAAGGCACGAATAATGTATGGTGGATGCAGGTCATCAGATCAGGTTTAGCACATGTTAGCGGGAATATGCTTTTCCCAGTGCTGGTAAGCATCATTTAAACATGACTATACGGATATGCACGAAACAGGGCTAAGCTTCTCTGAATATCGTGCAGATCATGGTCAGTGATGTCCAGAACAGATTAAACTAGCATTACTCACCCCTGTATTAATAGTGCTTGCTCTGAAGGGTAAAACGACCACTGCCAGAAGTAGAACACGCAATCATGTACACAATCACCTAACACTAAGCTACCCAAAATGTACCAGCAGCAGGTTTGTAATGTGACAGGTTCAAACACAAACGTGCAGAGTCCAGGAAACAGTATACACTGACATGTACACAATGAAAGGTGTATTCTCCCTCTCATTCTCTCTCTCATGTATATATATATATATATATATATATATATATATATACACATATATATAATAGAGATAGAAAGGGAGATAGAGAGATATATGTTGATATATACGGATTCACCTATATCTGCAAATATATAGATAGGTCAACAACATTGTACACAACCATGGAGGTAGAAATAAATAGGATACTGCCAACTATGGAATGTGTCACATACCGACATGCGTAATCACGAGGCTTAAAGACCGAAAGAACACAGTACCGGAACACTGGAACCGCGTGTAATATTATCACGATATTAAGGGACATTTAGTTATCGCTGCCGGTGTTGCGGTCCACGTAGGTACTGTGTTCAGCTGTGTTTGTGATTGCTGTAGTCTGTGTATGTGTGTGTTGAGGGTACAGTGTGCGTTTCCACGGGACTGTAATGTGTGTTTGCATCGTGTGTCCGTTAGTGCTAACTCGGAGGTAGAGCAGTACGGTAGGTGTGGTCATAGCTGGACATAGACATACGGTACGTCCTGTCTCACTTTAAGAGGGACAGCCCCCCCTGGGCAGTTGTGTCCTGCCAAAAAATATTAAAAAGGGCAAATGTCCGAGATTGTAGGACATAATTATGTCCCATATATTATGTAATAGTTGCATTAAATAGTTATGCCTGTATCTACAAAATGTAAATGTTACATGAAACATGATAAGTAGCTAAAGTGCTACAAGAATAAGTATGTATTCAGGATAAAAGTATGTTCTATCCTGTGTACTGACCATGGGTATGTGTCGGCCTGTAAACACCGATGTGTGTCCTGCAAATATCCCACTATGGCCATTTGAAACGGTGGCAACCCATGCCAAAGAGGCTCAGTCACCAACACAACTGCAATGAGTGCAAATATCTGTGACAGAAATACACAAGACTACTGTCATTAAGTAACATTCCTTTACATATCACTGTATTTCTAGAGGTATGGAAGTATCAACCTCACCTGCATACTATATAGAAACCAATTAACAATGGCTCAATGTATAAGCCCGTAACAACCATAGTTCAGTCTACTAAGTGATAGGTCTTCAATTAGGGAAGGAGCCCACACACATATATGGAATATGTAGAAATGCAGTCCCCACAAACCTGTATATGCTATGTACACCCACCTACATCTGCCCCACACCCGAAACAATTGCAATACAGACTGTAATAACATGACAAACATCCACTCACTCAATTACATCTGCATAAGTGTTAACATACCTTGTGAGAGACACATTTGTAAAGGCACCATGTGAAATCGTAGCTTTTGTATAATGGAACAGACGGCGATGTTACAGGATTTGTTTGCAGTAGTCCCTTATCAGACGGTTTAGATGACAGGTACACTCACATGTAGAACCACATACTCTAGCCATCACACACAATCCATGGGGGACATGAATTCAAAATATCCATGTCTCTACAAATAGCAGTTGCAATTCCTCACAACAAAACACATACAGGCCGTCTCCCTGAAGGTAGGGCAAAAGGGCAATGCCCAAGAGGAGAATTAAATTATACCCCACTGTTGCCGCATAATTGGCAAATGGAGTAGCTGCACAGCTGATGTGCATGTAATAATTTATTCCGGAACACCAATTGGCAGCAGGAAACCACATGTTACAGGTATCGCCATATATAAGGATGACTTGCCATACATTCAAACCGTTTGCTCATACCATAGAACCGTTTAAACAGTAAAGGTGTAAGAGAGAAATTTACGAAGATTCGGAACGCTAACAAGGTATGTAGAACACTCAGTATGTTAGTGTACGTAGAGCCTGTTTTGTATTAATTAAAAGTGTACGCAATGCATAAAGTGGGAAAAGGTATTCTGTAGTGATGTCTTGCTGAGCATAGCAACACTTGTAGAAATTGTGTGTCCTGCTGTGGGCCACAAAGTAAACATCACATACACCACAAGGAATGTTACATGAGGGCTTTAAACAGAACAATTCCACACCACCCACTGTCAGTGGTAGGGTATGTCCAACAAGTACGTGCCATAGCAGGGGATAGTATATGTTGATATACTGTCACAGTAGGCATGTGTATGGGCATATAATGACAATAAACATACCTAAGGTGGTCCTGCTGTGCAAGTATGCTTTGCATTATGGGATAATGTGTAAAATATGTGTAATGTACAGTTTTGTAGGTAGATATGTCAGATATTCTACACAGCACAACTGTTATATCATGCAAACAAAAGGTATCGTCTATTGGCATGTACGATACACAATAACAGGATACATATGGCTTGTAGTCACGGGACACTGTAACAGCATGATAGCTAATAGAAATGGAAGAGCTACTCAATTAACCATGCACAAAGGACATGTAATAGCTTCACAGGTACATAGTGAGGTACAATGCTGTCTGGCAAGTCTATGTGTAAGCCCAACTACAGTGTTTACACCGGCGGCAACTCTCTAGGATAGTGTCCTGTCTGTGAACAGCAGAGCCATGTGTTACCTGCACCTCTGTACAGTACAGCCACTGCAGTGGTCCCTGGTGTATCAGTGTGACCGCCTACAGAGTGACCTATGACCGGTGTGTTGGGTATGTTATAACACCCTATTGGCTGTAGTTGATGGGCACACATGAGTCTGTGGGCCATAAGTAATTGTTGTTGTGTTTGGTAATGGGGGCTGCCTCTGGTACCTACACAGAGTATGGAGAGGTTTTGCAAATGTCGTACTCATACTATGTGTGGCCTGTGGTGGTGGAGATCTAGTGAGACTATGTGATGAGTGGGGTGTATTGCAAATGTTAAATGTCTCCACATGAATGTCAGGTCCAGTCTGGGTTGGTGAGAGCATTACCCCCAGCATGACTACATATGTGCATCTCCCACAGGCTGTAGTGTCATATGTTGGGAGGTGAGCATTGACTGTGTACATGAGACAATTGCTCTATTGCCACATGTTTGCCATATTCATCATATAGACAGGCAATAGCACTGGTACGTGACACTTGGACATGCCCGTATATTCAACCATGTCTCACAAGATATGTGAGTTACGTGTGTACAACAGCTGTTGTACTGTAAGCAAGCTGGAAATGTAAGAAAAGACAGTGTACTTGTAAGACATGAGTTGGAATCGGTGCTATAGTAATTAGTAGCTCGTGATGTGCTCACATGTTTTGAACAAGTGCTGAGCATGAATATGCAATACAGATAGGGTGTTGGATAATATCAACCCACTGCAACCTACAAGTGGAGATGGCAGTCAAAATTGGAGGCACTGCACTATTACCCTACTGAGTATGGTCTGCAAGTCTATGAACCTTTATCAATGTAGATGTTAGCAGTACAGAAGTAGATGACAGTACGGATGATTTCACACTGCATAGCATACCTGTGACAGGTCATAGGACATCATCACCCATACCGTGTTCCAGCTACACTGAGTATACTAGATGTACCTTTGTATGTCACAGGAGTGTTCTACCAGTGGCCTGTTGACAGAAGCAACACTATAAAAGGTGTCTGAGTGACATGTGCATATCACACCAGTGGCAGCTACCATAAAAGAGGGTTAATGTTGTGTACTCCCCCCTCATTGTAGCCCATACCACACAGACAAATGGGAGGCATCTGTGTATGTGAGGATGTGAATGTCCATGACCTAGGAGCAATAGCTGTCTCAGTGTTGTGGACAACATACAGAATGGGCTTTGTGGGTGAGGTGTGTGACATATGTGCACAATCTGACAGCTGATAATAGCATTGTCATCACTAGGTGAATAACCCTGTATGCATTAACTACCACCTAGGCAGCGGTCAACATTGTGGACACTGTGTAAGGGATGGTGCTGTGCAGTTCACTTCCCTGAGTTGGTGACGTCTCCAGGCCTATTAGGTAGTTATACAAGGCACCCATGTCATGACAGGGTGCCATCCATGAGCATGGAGATCATTGGACAGACATACTCAGCACTCGGGTGACCAATATTGGATCACATATCACCTTTAAGGGGTATTGGCCATGCTTGGATGGGTGATATCAGCCTTCACAATCCTCACCTCCACTATGCAGCATGCTAGCTACCTTGCATAAAGACATGTGCTACACTGTAATGTTGGACATGCTACACATACATATCCTGATCTGAAAGACATACGTCATGGACAGCCACCATCCTACTACAAGGATCACCACATGCTGGACAGATCCCTGTGTCATACATGTTGCATACTCCTGCCATACCATGCAACCCTGTCCATCAAAGCTGCACATGTCATCTCTGCCATACATGGTTCGATGACCACATGGTAGATGTATTATAAACTGTCCGGATCAGTAATGTGGCACTGATGCACCTCGCGGTGGCAAAATGGCTGTCGGATACAGCTAGAAAACCTTGCCCGTACTTGCCATTGTTGATAACCATCCTTGCGAATGATGTCTGGCTAGCCATTGTCCCATGTCTATCACATGTGCAACACAGGCGATACGTGGCAGGATGTTGAACTGCTGTACAGTGCCATGTAGATGTATATGGCAAAACACATGCATGTAAATGTTTCCATGTGCATGTGTGCATTGCCACTGCTCATGTCCATTAAGGCAGTGTATGTGTTGATATGTGACATATACACAGCATCAAGGTCAACAGCATTACTGCGGACACATCCAGATATGTGCTGATAAGTAAGAACACCAGTACAGTCAAACAGACATGCCCACATCAAAACAGCATTCACATGGAGTATGAACAATGCAATGAGGTGACACACATATATGGTGATGATATCCAATGGATAACGGGTGTTACATGTGTGTGACACAAACATGGCAGTCGTGCCAGTGTCATGATGATTTGCAAAGATAACTGTTCAGATGTACTAGATTTAATACAAATGTATGTGCAGCTGTATCTCTGTACATCTCTGTGATGCTGTGACCTGTCTCCATCATTATGTCTTCCAGATAATGCCTCATTCACACCTGCCAGCGTATAGCCGCCTGGAGGATGATGCCCTCATCCCATACCTCCATGAGAACTACGAGGTGTTGTTCAGCCATGTGCCACAGCTTGATCAGCAGCATGATGACCTGTGGCAGGACCTTTGCAGGAGGGTTAAGGATGTGGGTGGCCATAACCACACCTACCAGCAGGTGAGCAGGCACTGCACGGACCTGATACTACATGTGAAACAGCGTGCCAATGCAATCACCAGGGAACAAGGTGGAACAGGTGGTGGCCCACCAACCCAGCCCCCACTCACACACACTGAGGAGCTACTGGCCAGCCTGGGATACCCTCAGAACAGCATCCACAAACACTAGCTGCCATCGTGGAAGTGGGTGTCTCCCAACCAATGAGCCTGGAGTTGCCTGGTAAGTCACTACTGCACATATGACTATTATATCCCATTTAGTTGCATGTGTCACTGTACAATATGTAATGTAACATCATATGCAAGGTATGTTTACACACATGCTGCATACTACAGTATGCTACCCTGTGTATGCACACATGTGCATACTATATGCTATTGTACAGGCGAATGTGTTAACATGCACAGTGCACCCTGTGGCTGTCATACAGTCATGGATAATGTTCAAACTGCTGTGTCACCCCTATACAGGTACCTCTTGCGTGCCGCACAGACATCAGTCCGTTGCAGGTGAGACAGTTATCAGTATCAGGCATGTTAATGCATATATCTATACACCATGTGGCCAGTTAACACATGTACACATAATGTATGGTCCAGTCACGATATACAGGTTGCATCTGTCATCATTCACACTGGCTAACCATGTGCAATATATACAAACTAAATGAAACACTGACATGAAACCACAGTATCTGTCATTGCTAGATGTGTGGACAGCTATGCATACAACAGTGGAGGTGTTCAATGTAGGCATATGTACTATACATTGGAACAACACATGTGTGGCACGTAAACTGTACCACACAGTGAGCTGGGATATGGGCAGCCCACAGGAGTCACCATTGTGTAATATGCCCCTGCAATGGGTGCACACATTGTGATGTGCCATCTGACATGTCCCAGACATGTAGTGTTCCAGCTGCAATACTGTCTCACTATCCCATAGTACATACCCCACATACCAAACATACAACCTGTTGTCTGCATAGCCCTGTGGACAGTGACATATCTGACATCAATGGTTGTATGTCATATGGGACAACACAGACATGTGAGATAGATGGCCATCACAAACATTTGGCCAACACATGTTCACACATGGCCATGGAGGATGGCCAGATACATGTAGCCACACAGCAGTTGTGATGTGTATACACCCTGTTGCACATTGTCCACACATGGTCCAACTATAGCCTTAGTTGACTGATTATATACTTGATGTGGAACACTGGACATCCTAAACGCCTGTGCACAGCTAGTGGAGGTGTCACTTAATTAGACCATGTAAGATGTGTTGAACACCACAACTGTGTCATAGCATGACAGTAGTCACCTGTACAGCATCCACAGACATTAACACCACATCAGGCCACAGATACCGTACATTTCCCTTGCAGCTGTAGGACATCACTGTCAGCCGTGCACCACGTGTGTGTGGTACATTAATGTCATGTGGGACATGGTGTATTGACAAGTCTGCCATGTGTGGACATGGTTGCCAGGCAGTTAAGACTTTGCAGTAGTTGTGCAGGAGTGCCATCCATAAGTCTAAAAGACAACATCCAGGCATTGGAAAATGCTCAACTGCAGATTGCTGATGTTCTGGACAGGTGATTGGGTGACATGGTTGGAATCCTTGACCGTGGCATGGCAATCCGTGAGCGTGAGCTGTCTGTGCTGGAACATCTGGTAGGAGTGAGGCGTAGGCCAAGTGGACATAGGCCAGCTACACCACCTAGTGCAGGTCAACGTGAACGAGCCACCTCACATGCCCGCTCCCATAGTGCCAGTAGCAGTAGCAGTGCAGCTGGTGCTGCACTGTCCACATCAGGACACAACAGGCCACATGGATGTGGCCTTGGATGTTCCCAGTGGGGACACAGTTCCAGTGGACAAGTGTCATCAGGCAGTAACCAATCTGTACTTCTGCCTGGTAGTGCCCGTGCAACCCCTGGCAGGCACAGGTCACATGGCTGTAGCCGGACACAGTGAGCTGTACATCCTGGTCTGTACAATCTGCAGCTGTCAATAATACCCCTGTGTAGGCCTGACAAAAGGCAGAACTGTGTGCACACATACATACACACAGCAGAAACATCTGTAGGGCACCATGACACCCACATGCATATTGACCACACATGTCCAATCAGATCACCGGACCTTAACCACACACTTGATGTCATCCACTGGTGCAGCCTATGCCCCTGGCAAACATTATCACCCTGTGCATATGATGATGCCTGTGCCGCATCCCTGTCATCCACACCATTGGTGTGGGGACATGCTCATATGGTCTGATGCACAGGGTGAACAGACTAGTGAGATAAGTGTATATGACATTAGTTGTGTACTGTTGACATGCACCAGACATACCATGTAGTAAGGTTTATAATGCATTGTTATATGTTCGCAGTATGTGTCTTGGTAACAATGTTAACAGCATGTTGGTAATTATGCCCTGCTTCCCTCCTTAAGGTCCAATTGCATGTGCCATTACGTTACAGTGTTTACAGTTGGAGTGCATTGTTGTATGTTCACAGTATGTGTCTTGGTAACAACAGTAACAGCATGTTGGTAATGATGCCCTGCTTCCCTTCTTAAGGTCTACTTGCATGTGCCAATAAGTAGCAGTGTCTGCAGTTTCACATGTGTAAATGTGGAGTACTCACAGGCACGTATGGCAATACCAGCATGCTATACGTAGCCTCAACCTCACTGTTAGAAAGGCTACCATTCACAGATGTCCACACATCTACTGATCCAGAAGCATGTGGGCTGTTTAATAGGCTACAGTGGCTAGAGATGTGACATCCATACCAGGTCACATCACAGGTATGTTGACAAGGTGCGGGGGGTTTACACAGCGGTCTGGCCGATGATAACATTAGAGGCCACTTGATAGCATAAGGCCTCACTATGTAGCAGTAATACTCTGTCAAATTACAGGATAAGAACACACACAGACATACACAGAAACACACAGTAACATGCCCACACTCACGGGGTCAACAGCACTATAACTCACAATCAATTGTGTTGAGGTGAGGACCCCTGCCTATGGGGTAATCACCCTCACAGTACTGTGCACCTACACGACACGACACAGAGAATGAACATGTTCAGGTAGCCAGTAAGACTGGGACCGATGGCATCAACAGGGTAGTAGACTGCATCACCATGAGGGGTTAGGGATCCTGTCTGTTCTGTATTGTAGCATACACCCTCACTCCATGCACCAGACAGCCACACATACATACACACACACACACACACACACACACACACACACACACACACACACACACACACACACACTGTGGAGTCCACAAATGTCATTCACATACAGATAGCTGACATGTGTGTGATAAACACACCACACCTGCCTACGTCATGCTTTCCACACTGTAGTATGTACAGATCTCTACAACAGTGTACAGGGGTGTGTAACAATTGGGATGTATTCCCCACCATATGTGGCATATATGGTCACCCAAGCAAACTTACATGGCAGTAATGAGAATGATACACCTGCTATATGATGATACGTCTGACAGACATGCAGCAGTATTGGCCGCATTATGTGTACCAACGCTACCTTCAGCAGTTGTGCTGCTATATGCACACAGGAGGATGTAAGTGTTACAGGTGTCAAGTGACTTACAGTCAGTAACACTCTGACTGCTGTGTAGGTTGTATGTCTTCACCGTCAAGTAACAGTAACATAGCGTACTGTTTGCACATGTAATGGTAGGATGGCTTGTGACACACCTGTGAGCCATCTTCAGCAAACATTCATCTGCAAAGGTGGATCACCATTTTATGTACACACATCCATCCATACCTGATGTACATCCTACCGTACTGTCAGTATTTCACCATATACAGGTGTCAATGATGGGGCTGCATTGCAACTGCATGTTGTAGTTAGGCACAGATGAATTACATACATGAACTACTGCACATGCATGGTAGCTGCATGCACACCACTACATGTACATGTGTGTTGGTCCTACATGCCTGTCATGTAGCCATGTTTGTATGCATTGCAATTGGTGGACATATGTGAAGACATACATAACACATGGACTGCTGTATGATATGATGGTTGTCATGGGTAACAAGTACAGAGGGAATGTTACCTTGGTCAACATTGCTACCTTATGTACTGTTAGCATTCAACAGCCATGGACCTACCTTCCATGTGCATGCGTGTGATTGCTGTAGCCACTTGTCTGCATGGAGGACAGCAAAAGCTATGCTATGTACATATGTGTTGTGTATGTGTGTAGTCCATGTACATATCCACTGCGATTACATGTATGTCATATCCAAACATGTGTGTTCTTTGGTGTACAGCGGCAGTCATCTGTTACAGCTGTGTAAGACCCAGGGCCCCTGTTATGTGTAGAGCCGACCTGGTTATGAACAGTGGTATCATTGCATTGCATAACACATGATGGAACCCTGTCAGTACATGTGTAGTCTGCACAGTTGCTGTAGACATATGTACAGTCCACTGGTCATTAGTCACATGGTGTTGTGGTAATGTATGGATGTGTGCTGCTGGTCCAAGGACATGGTGATGTCTGAAGGCTACATAGTAGAATGTGGCATTTACCTCTGTGATCTGCAGCTGAGACATCTGTGATGGCTCTTGAGTGTGTACTGGTCAATACATGTGAGTGGTCTTCATGTACGTGGGGACAGTAACACCATACTGTGCCCTTCCGTGTTTAGAATTCATGTGCATGCAAGGCAGCCCTTTGCTACTACTATGTGTGTGAGCATGCCCAGTACACCGTTGTGTAGATGGACACACTGTACATTCCAAACTGTGCCCTTCCGTGTTTAGAATCCGTGTGCATGCGAGACAGCCCTTCACTACTACTAAGTGTGTGAGCATACCCACTACGCTGTTGTGTAGATGGACACACAGTACATTCCAAACTGTGCCCTTCCATGTTTAGAATCTGTGTGCATGCAAGACAGCCCTTTGCTACTACTAAGTGTGTGAGCATGCCCAGTATGCCGTTGTGTAGATGGACACAAAGTACATTCCAAACTGTGCCCTTCCGTGTTTAGAATCTGTGTGCATGCAAGACAGCCCTTCGCTACAACTGTGTGAGCATGCCCAGTATGCCATTGTGTAGATGGACACACGGTACATTCCAAACTGTGCCCTTCCATGTTTAGAATCCATGTGCATGCAAGACAGCCCTTCGCTTCTACTAAGTGTGTGAGCATGCCCAGTATGCCATTGTGTAGATGGACACAGTACATTCCAAATGGACGTGTGATACTAAGTGTGTGAGCATGCCCAGTGGCACCTTGTGTCGGTGATGTGCCTCTGTGTATGGGCATGGCCATTGACATCCTGTATAGCGATGGTGGTCATCCAGGCAACAGATGTCCATACCCCACATCAGGATGGATTCCTACATTGAACACTGTCTTGAAGGGTGTACTGTCTGGGGTGTGTCTCGTATCTATGTAGTGTTGTAATAGTGCTCCATAGATAGGCAGTTGTCCTGCTCAAACCACTGCCGTGTGTTTGTCTACATCTACCTTGGGACAGTAATATGCTTTTAGACTGCTCACTCTCTATACATTCTCTATCAGCGTCTTTGCCTTTGCGGATGATATCATCCACCTAGAAGTATGCCTCTGGGAGTGCTGTGTTCCAGTAATCTCGGTAGCACCTTCTGTAACTGCATAATGCTGTAGTGTGATAAGGTAGTTAGGTGTATGTTCGACTCCCAACCCTGCCAAGTGTGTGTTTGTTTCCAGCTGCCTGGGGACAGAGTAATGCTTTTAGATGGCTCACTCCCCATACATTCCCTATTGGCGTTTTTGCCTTTGCGGATGATGTCATCCACCTAGACGTATGCCTCTGGGAGTGCTGTGTTCCAGTAATCTCGGTAGTGTGTTCTCTAACTGCATAATGCTGTAGTGTCATAAGGTAGTTAGGTGTATGTTAGACTCCCAGCCCTGCCACATGTGTGTGTGTGTGTGTGTGTGTGTGTGTGTGTGTGTGTGTGTGTGTGTGTTTCCAGCTCCCTGGGGACAGAGTAATGCTTTTAGATGGCTCACTCCACATACATTCCCTATCGGTGTCTTTGTCTTTGTGGATGATGTCATCCACCTAGAAGTATGCCTCTGGAAGTGCTGTGTTCCAGTAATCTCGGTAGCGCGTTCTGTAACTGCGTAATGCTGTTGTGTGATAAGGTAGTTAGGTGTATGTTCGACTCCCAGCCCTGCCAAGTGTGTGCGTTTCCAGCTGCCTGGGGACAGAGTAATGTTTTTAGATGGCTCACTCCCCATACATTCCCTGTCTGTGTCTTTGCCTTTTGCGGATGATGTCATCTACCTAGAAGTATGCCTTTGAGAGTGCTGTGTTCCAGTAATCTCGGTAGCGCTTTCTGTAAATGTGTAATGCTGTAGTGTGATAAGGTAGTTAGGTGTATGTGCGACTCCCAACCCTGCCAAGTGTGTGTATGTCTGTGTGTGTGTGTGTTTCCAGCTGCCTGGGGACAGAGTAATGCTTTTAGATGGCTCACTCCCCATACATTCCCTATCGGCGTCTTTGCCTTTGCGGATGATGTTATCCAACTAGATGTATGCCTGTGGGAGTGCGGTGATGCCGGAACTTGGTAGCGCATTCTGTTAATGCAGAATGCTGTAGTGTGGTAGACTTGACAGGTAGATGCTCGATTCCAAGGCATGGCAGGTGTGTGTGTTTTGCAGTTACACCATATGTGTTGGTATCTGTGGGTGGCTAGCTACGGGTTGTGTTCAGTGTGTTTTGTTGCTGACCTATATAGTGTCCACAGCCCACATATTCTGCCAAGACACTGGGTTGTCAACACATACATTCACCAATAGGTCTGGTGAGTAACTGTCAGCAGCCCTACACTTACCCTTGATATGGTCTGACCAGTGTGACGTAACAAAACATACGTGCCTTGGTAGTAACAACACTACATGATTCAGGTGGCACATGTAGTTTCCTTTTCATTCCTGTCTAATGCATTGCCATCATGTGGTCCGCTGTTGTGATATAGATGCCATATCTACATATGTGTGAACATGTATATGTGTGTATGTATAATATATATATATATATATATATATATATATGTATATATATATATATATATATATATATATATATATATATATATATATATATATATGTCCATGTATATATGTATACAAATAATATATATGATATATGTAGATATAGAGGTGGACATAGATGTGAACATATATGCCTGGGGACATCAGCACTATTGAATGTTTGTGCTGGATGATCTGTACGTGACAACCTGGGATCTATGTATATCTGCCATGGCGTGGTGGTAATGCACATCATCTGTAGTGTGCAGAGTCACAGGTTGTAGTCGTGTAGACACCGGTTATTTTGTTGCTGGGAAGACCATGAGACATCGAATATGGTGATAATAAGGCACCTGTTGTCAGTTGTGTATGGATCTGACCGACACTGAGCAGTGGTTATTAATTTGGAGGTTCGGTATGGGTCATATAACTACTCATTAGAAGACTATACTATGCAGATGAGTTTGACAATAGTGTATCCAATTTATCACCAGGGTGTGATGCTGGTCCCTGGAGTGTATGTGTGTAGTCAGCCGGGTGCAGGTCTCGAATATAGTAGACAGCATGGGAGGGGGTCAGGCATACTGTAAGTACATTGCAGAACTGTGCCTCGGGAGTGTTCCTGCCTTAGCACACCTAAGCTAGGGGTGTCTCTATACCTGCCTGATGACATTGTGAGGGATGACAGCAGTGGTGGGGTAGTCAGGGTGTACAGGCTGCACAAACAGGTGTTGATCAGCACAATCAGCAGATGACATGGCCAGCCCGCACCTGAACAGTACGGTAATGTGAGCAAGCAGCATATACACAGGTTTCCACTCTACACCACCGGTGTATACCTGCGGGGACATTTCACAACACAGTCCAACCAAATGAGATGGACTGCAGCAGGCAACATATACCAACATGTGCAGGAGGCTGGGGCTGTGAGGATGTGTATGCCGCCGAACAACCTTTACTGGGGTGCCATAAGACTTTATAGACCCAGGGTGACTTACCAGGGGCTACATGGGCTGGGGATGGTGGAGCACTATGGGGTGGACAGAGACCTCCTACAGCAGCTTGTTGACCTGTGCCTGCCACACCTGACACATAAAACAGGCCGAGGGAAACACATCACAGTGGATACCATGGTATGTGTTGGCCTAAGTGTACTAGCCACAGGTACCTCACACAGCACAAATGGGGATATCATGGGTATCTCACAGGCATCTGCATCCGGAGTATTGCACCAGTTCACAGACGGCATGTCAACACATGCTAGTGAGCACGTACATGTCCTCAACACACGTGATTAGTAGACCAGCGATATGCATCAGTTCTACCACATGGATGACTACCCTGGGGTACTGGGTGCTATAGCCTGCACACACATACATCGCAGCACCACCCGGTGAGCGGGGTAGGGCCTACAGTCACTGCAGGGGCATACCCTCCAACAGCTAGGACATATGTGATGGCCAGAGCATGAGATTGAATGTGTGTGCTGTCTGCCCTGGAAGCTATGATGATTCCAATATATGGCTTCTGACACAGCTGTACCAAACCAATGCCAATATGGACATCCCCTACAGTCTCCTAGTGGGGGATGCTGGGTAAACACTGGTGTCGTGGCTGATGACACCCATCAGCAATGCACACACACCTGAACACTCACACCATACTGAGGCGGATGCACAGGCAAGACATATACTTGTGCATGTGTTTGGGATGCTCAGTTCATGGTTCTGGTATCTGGACACATCCAGTGGTGCTCTACAGTATTCACAAGCTACATGCAAAGAAGTTGTTATGGTATTTACTATGCTACACAATCTTATCCTGCAGTAACAGTTGCAGCAGGAACAGCATGGGGCAGGGCCACACAGCTCAACAACACTGCCAAGGCCTGTACAGGCACAGTGTGACTTGGTGAAGGAACTACCTGAGCAGGGCACAGTCGGCGAAAGCCCGTCCACAGTATGACCTGCCCTTGGCAAAGAGGCAACACAAAGCATATGCACTGACACAGTAGGTACCCACGGATCTCCCCTCTCTGACCCGCACACAGTACAATTGATGCCAAACATGACACTACCTGTGCCTGGCCATGTATAGGAGGTGCACTGTGTGCATCCAACATAAGCAGTCCTCCAGCACCGTCCTCATGTCCGGAACACACCCAGGGTATGTCTATTGACCTAACAATTGGCAGTTGTATTAGAATGTGTATTTACCCATTGCTATGGTATGTATGTGAGCATACAAGTGACCGTGGTGGCCAAATGTTAGGGCAGCAGACAGTACACATCCATAGTGGCACCATGACCTCTGTAGCACATACGGGGGTCACAATGGTAGCCTGTAGTACACAGGGTGTCCTAACCCACTGCAGATTATGGGCTGAACATCATGTGTGTCCGTACAGCCCACACACGTTCCATGCAGCTGGACAGATGTGGACCAATAGAGACAAATGATATATGATGGCCTATGGATATGCCCAATGAATGACTCCAACCCCCTAAGACACACACAGACTACAGCAGGCCACGCAGTTTGATGTAGGTTGTGTAAGCTAGGATGTCCAACACCACTGTGCTGGTATTTAAAGCTGGGAACTGACATACACTGGTATCCCTCCAACCAGCAATATAGGTAGGTCCACACACTGACATGGAGTACCCGGCATACCAGTACAGTAGAGGTAGATGTGTACAACTGTTGGCTGTGACCCTCATCAAACCTACACATGTGAGAGTCATGCGCCACCCACGGTGCTGTGTAGGAATGTGGATGTTGTTGGATGTCCCCCCATACTATGCAGACATGTAGCAACTGTCAATGCCACATGACCATTAGCTACCCTATAGACACAGCATGACACCTGTCTGTGTAGAAAGGAGGGGTCAGCAACACAGTATTAACTATCTGGACATGTGACACATGCGATACAGTTGACCATACTTGGCATGCTCACACACATGATGGTATGATGGTAATGTCAGTCGACAACATGCGTAACAGTCATACTGGGCATGCTCACACACTGAAACACAGGACGGCCAGGCATGCATACACCAGTGGTCCGGACATATCTGCCAGTACATTGCTATACTGTTGGATGACTGCGCTGTATGGTGTGTGTGTGTGGTCTATTATCTGTACATATGCCATGGTCTATTGTTAATTCACATGAGCTATGTGCGCGGGGTACTGCTACCAACACGTGAATAGGGCGGTTCTTTGTTTGCGGACAGACCAATGCCTTTGGATACGGACTGGGTAAGGCACATTCCAGCAGGTGGGAGCAGTTGTGCAAGGGTTTGCACAGTGTTAAGCACTGCTGACCTCTGGTCACAGCATTTTATACATGTTTAGACTCACATTTCTTTGACAATGCACTACTGGCATACTGGTAGACAAACACGCTTACAGCCACTCGCTCACCGACATTTCCGCTTACATTTGACAGGTAATGCTTTTAGATGGCTCACTCCCCATACATTCCCTATTGGCGTTTTTGCCTTTGCGGATGATGTCATCCACCTAGACGTATGCCTCTGGGAGTGCTGTGTTCCAGTAATCTCGGTAGTGTGTTCTCTAACTGCATAATGCTGTAGTGTCATAAGGTAGTTAGGTGTATGTTAGACTCCCAGCCCTGCCACATGTGTGTGTGTGTGTGTGTGTGTGTGTGTGTGTGTGTGTGTGTGTGTTTCCAGCTCCCTGGGGACAGAGTAATGCTTTTAGATGGCTCACTCCACATACATTCCCTATCGGTGTCTTTGTCTTTGTGGATGATGTCATCCACCTAGAAGTATGCCTCTGGAAGTGCTGTGTTCCAGTAATCTCGGTAGCGCGTTCTGTAACTGCGTAATGCTGTTGTGTGATAAGGTAGTTAGGTGTATGTTCGACTCCCAGCCCTGCCAAGTGTGTCGTTTCCAGCTGCCTGGGGACAGAGTAATGTTTTAGATGGCTCCTCCCCATACATTCCCTGTCTGTGTCTTTGCCTTTTGCGGATGATGTCATCTACCTAGAAGTATGCCTTTGAGTGCTGTGTTCCAGTAATCTCGGTAGCGCTTTCTGTAAATGTGTAATGCTGTAGTGTGATAAGGTAGTTAGGTGTATGCGACTCCAACCCTGCCAAGTGTGTGTATGTCTGTGTGGGTGGGTGTTTCCAGCTGCCTGGGGACAGAGTAATGCTTTTAGGTGGCTCACTCCCATACATTCCCTATCGGCGTCTTTGCCTTTGCGGATGATGTTATCCAACTAGATGTATGCCTGTGGAGTGCGGTGATGCGAACTTGGTAGCGCATTCTGTTAATGCAGAATGCTGTAGTGTGGTAGACTTGACAGGTAGATGCTCGATTCCAAGGCATGGCAGGTGTGTGTGTTTTGCAGTTACACCATATGTGTTGGTATCTGTGGGTGGCTAGCTACGGGTTGTGTTCAGTGTGTTTTGTTGCTGACCTATATAGTGTCCACAGCCCACATATTCTGCCAAGACACTGGGTTGTCAACACATACATTCACCAATAGGTCTGGTGAGTAACTGTCAGCAGCCCTACACTTACCCTTGATATGGTCTGACCAGTGTGACGTAACAAAACATACGTGCCTTGGTAGTAACAACACTACATGATTCAGGTGGCACATGTAGTTTCCTTTTCATTCCTGTCTAATGCATTGCCATCATGTGGTCCGCTGTTGTGATATAGATGCCATATCTACATATGTGTGAACATGTATATGTGTGTATGTATATATATATATATATATATATTATATATATATATATATATATATATATATATATATATATATATATATATATATATATATATATGTCCATGTATATATGTATACAAATAATATATATGATATATGTAGATATAGAGGTGGACATAGATGTGAACATATATGCCTGGGGACATCAGCACTATTGAATGTTTGTGCTGGATGATCTGTACATGACAACCTGGGATCTATGTATATCTGCCATGGCGTGGTGGTAATGCACATCATCTGTAGTGTGCAGAGTCACAGGTTGTAGTCGTGTAGACACCGGTTATTTTGTTGCTGGGAAGACCATGAGACATCGAATATGGTGATAATAAGGCACCTGTTGTCAGTTGTGTATGGATCTGACCGACACTGAGCAGTGGTTATTAATTTGGAGGTTCGGTATGGGTCATATAACTACTCATTAGAAGACTATACTATGCAGATGAGTTTGACAATAGTGTATCAATTTATCACCAGGGTGTGATGCTGGTCCCTGGAGTGTATGTGTGTAGTCAGCCGGGTGCAGGTCTCGAATATAGTAGACAGCATGGGAGGGGGTCAGGCATACTGTAAGTACATTGCAGAACTGTGCCTCGGGAGTGTTCCTGCCTTAGCACACCTAAGCTAGGGGTGTCTCTATACCTGCCTGATGACATTGTGAGGGATGACAGCAGTGGTGGGGTAGTCAGGGTGTACAGGCTGCACAAACAGGTGTTGATCAGCACAATCAGCAGATGACATGGCCAGCCCGCACCTGAACAGTACGGTAATGTGAGCAAGCAGCATATACACAGGTTTCGTCCGTACTCTACACCACCGGTGTATACCTGCGGGGACATTTCACAACACAGTCCAACCAAATGAGATGGACTGCAGCAGGCAACATATACCAACATGTGCAGGAGGCTGGGGCAGTGAGGATGTGTATGCCGCCGAACAACCTTTACTGGGGTGCCATAAGACTTTATAGACCCAGGGTGACTTACCAGGGGCTACATGGGCTGGGGATGGTGGAGCACTATGGGGTGGACAGAGACCTCCTACAGCAGCTTGTTGACCTGTGCCTGCCACACCTGACACATAAAACAGGCCGAGGGAAACACATCACAGTGGATACCATGGTATGTGTTGGCCTAAGTGTACTAGCCACAGGTACCTCACACAGCACAAATGGGGATATCATGGGTATCTCACAGGCATCTGCATCCGGAGTATTGCACCAGTTCACAGACGGCATGTCAACACATGCTAGTGAGCACGTACATGTCCTCAACACACGTGATTAGTAGACCAGCGATATGCATCAGTTCTACCACATGGATGACTACCCTGGGGTACTGGGTGCTATAGCCTGCACACACATACACATCGCAGCACCACCCGGTGAGCGGGGTAGGGCCTACAGTCACTGCAGGGGCATACCCTCCAACAGCTAGGACATATGTGATGGCCAGAGCATGAGATTGAATGTGTGTGCTGTCTGCCCTGGAAGCTATGATGATTCCAATATATGGCTTCTGACACAGCCGTACCAAACCAATGCCAATATGGACATCCCCTACAGTCTCCTAGTGGGGGATGCTGGGTAAACACTGGTGTCGTGGCTGATGACACCCATCAGCAATGCACACACACCTGAACACTCACACCATACTGAGGCGGATGCACAGGCAAGACATATACTTGTGCATGTGTTTGGGATGCTCAGTTCATGGTTCTGGTATCTGGACACATCCAGTGGTGCTCTACAGTATTCACAAGCTACATGCAAAGAAGTTGTTATGGTATTTACTATGCTACACAATCTTATCCTGCAGTAACAGTTGCAGCAGGAACAGCATGGGCAGGGCCACACAGCTCAACAACACTGCCAAGGCCTGTACAGGCACAGTGTGACTTGGTGAAGGAACTACCTGAGCAGGGCACAGTCGGCGAAAGCCCGTCCACAGTATGACCTGCCCTTGGCAAAGAGGCAACACAAAGCATATGCACTGACACAGTAGGTACCCACGGATCTCCCCTCTCTGACCGCACACAGTACAATTGATGCCAAACATGACACTACCTGTGCCTGGCCATGTATAGGAGGTGCACTGTGTGCATCCAACATAAGCAGTCCTCCAGCACCGTCCTCATGTCCGGAACACACCCAGGGTATGTCTATTGACCTAACAATTGGCAGTTGTATTAGAATGTGTATTTACCCATTGCTATGGTATGTATGTGAGCATACAAGTGACCGTGGTGGCCAAATGTTAGGGCAGCAGACAGTACACATCCATAGTGGCACCATGACCTCTGTAGCACATACGGGGTCACAATGGTAGCCTGTAGTACACAGGGTGTCCTAACCCACTGCAGATTATGGGCTGAACATCATGTGTGTCCGTACAGCCCACACACGTTCCATGCAGCTGGACAGATGTGGACCAATAGAGACAAATGATATATGATGGCCTATGGATATGCCCAATGAATGACTCCAACCCCCTAAGACACACACAGACTACAGCAGGCCACGCAGTTTGATGTAGGTTGTGTAAGCTAGGATGTCCAACACCACTGTGCTGGTATTTAAAGCTGGGAACTGACATACACTGGTATCCCTCCAACCAGCAATATAGGTAGGTCCACACACTGACATGGAGTACCCGGCATACCAGTACAGTAGAGGTAGATGTGTACAACTGTTGGCTGTGACCCTCATCAAACCTACACATGTGAGAGTCATGTGCGCCACCCACGGTGCTGTGTAGGAATGTGGATGTTGTTGGATGTCCCCCCATACTATGCAGACATGTAGCAACTGTCAATGCCACATGACCATTAGCTACCCTATAGACACAGCATGACACCTGTCTGTGTAGAAAGGAGGGGTCAGCAACACAGTATTAACTATCTGGACATGTGACACATGCGATACAGTTGACCATACTTGGCATGCTCACACACATGATGGTATGATGGTAATGTCAGTCGACAACATGCGTAACAGTCATACTGGGCATGCTCACACACTGAAACACAGGACGGCCAGGCATGCATACACCAGTGGTCCGGACATATCTGCCAGTACATTGCTATACTGTTGGATGACTGCGCTGTATGGTGTGTGTGTGTGGTCTATTATCTGTACATATGCCATGGTCTATTGTTAATTCACATGAGCTATGTGCGCAGGGTACTGCTACCAACACGTGAATAGGGCGGTTCTTTGTTTGCGGACAGACCAATGCCTTTGGATACGGACTGGGTAAGGCACATTCCAGCAGGTGGGAGCAGTTGTGCAAGGGTTTGCACAGTGTTAAGCACTGCTGACCTCTGGTCACAGCATTTTATACATGTTTAGACTCCACATTTCTTTGACAATGCACTACTGGCATACTGGTAGACAAACACGCTTACAGCCACTCGCTCACCGACATTTCCGCTTACATTTGACACTCACGCTGGGTGTGTGTGATCCCTTGTGATGTGTATTACATCGGACTACATGACTACAGTATCGGGTATGTGTAACCATTTTGCGATGGCAGGCATTCGACTGTACGGACTCGGCGGCCTGTCCAGTGACGTAATCATATTATATGTGTGTTCCTCATATGATCTGCTCCCATCTGCCTGATACATGGGAACCGATACTCTGCAATGCTGACATGTGACTTGAGTTTGTTAATGCAGCTGTCTGCAGAGTCATAGTACCGCATACCTACTGTACGTTTTCCACCTTTCAGATTGCACGACGGGAGACTGTAGTGACACATTTCCCATTTTGCATGGGACAGTCCCTCATTAGGCATATTTCATGTGACAATACCAGACCTCTCCACCAATCGGGGACACATTTCTACAGAATCAGGGACAGGTCAAGAAAAAATCAGGGACACTTTTACAAAAGTAGTGCTATTAACTTGAAACATTGACAGAATCAGAGCATATGACTTAATACACATATTCTGAAGTAAAAGTAGTTTCTAACTCTTACTTATTGTCATTATTCATTAAGTGTAATTCACCACCTTTCCTTCAACAGTCCCTAATTTTAGGAGGGATTAAGAGGGACAGAGTTAAACTTTCAGTCAAACTCAGGGATGTACCTGAAATTCAGGGACAGTTGAGAGGTATGGACAATAGTCTAGCCATTGCAACTGTCCTGATTAGGGGGCATTCTTATGTTGTACATGTCTGTACTGGTTGTTTGTTACAGGTCTTGTATACCTGACATGTCTATATATTATATATAGTAGCATAACCAACTTTACTGCTGCTAGACTATGCTTTGATTTGTGCCGATATGTATATTTCTGTACTATGCATGGCTGTAGGTATGTTCTGCCCTGGTACGTCTGACATTTCTACAGAGCAGGTTCCACTTTGGCCATTCAGAATGGTGGCGGCTCTATAGACCCTATATGTAGAGCTATCACATGTGTCAAGGCAACACATACCCACAGCCGGTAGTAAATGGATGACTTCCACGGTTTGCATATGTTAAGGTTATTCATGTAGCATTATAATTGTTAATACTGTTTACTATTACATGTAGTTGTTTCTGATACAACAAATTAATGTCTGACAATACTACACACACTATATATCCTCCATTCCCGAACTCATAGGCCATGTGCCATAACTGTCATTTTGCAGAACACAACTGCCCAGACGGGTGTGTCCCTCGCAGGCATACAGGTGTTGAACCACTTCTATTATGCTATCATCTACCTAAGGTGGTCAGCAAATTATGCACTTTCTGTCAGTAGCAGAACTCAAATACCAATGGGTGTGAATGAACACTGTATCAGGAACAATGCATAACACCCTGTGGGACACATTTAGACAATTGGTTCTATTAACCAGACACATTTACAGTCACAGAGCATATGTATTCATTCACGTTTGTTGAGGTACATGCTGTTTATGACTCATACATGTTGTCATCTGTCATTACCTGTATTCCGCCACCTGTTCACCTAATACCACTAGTTCTGGATGTGTTTAGTTGGACTTTGTTACATTCTGAAACATAACTATGGATGTCCATGCTAATCGGGTACACAGCACTGATTTGGTCTCTATGTATTTCCCCAATGGTTTACAGACTATCCAGTAGATGTGCTCTTCAGGTTTGGGAGGTGTAGGCATATGCTATGCCCACATAGGAATATTAATGACTTCCACTGGGCGGGCCTACTACATCTCTGCCATCCATCACCTGCACACTTAAGCCCATTATTGCATAACCATGGTCGACCTACCTGGCACCCCTCTACAGCAGTCATGACAAATACTTACTGCGAGTGCAGCTGGGGTATGAGCACACCCCTACACATTGTCCACTCTCCCCGTCTCGGGACACATTGTACGTTTTGTCAACCCATGTATTATCACACTTGCACAACCTACTGTTCCATGTACACCTACATCCTGCTCGTATTAGTGTCAGCAGATTCACACGTACCCTGAATTTTTGGGGTCCCGCAAGGGACACCGTTATCCATGTTTAAAGAGTAGACCTTTCAGATCTCTGCCACTAGTACTTTCCTAGCGGTGTTTTGGACAGCAGCAGTGTATTGATCTGTATTGCCTGTCTGTATGTCTGTCCGGCCTAGCTGGGCGATGTGGGGGTTACGATGTTTATTTATTGGACCTCCCAGTCACATATGCCCGGGCTGTAAATATGTTACCCCTAATAGCTGTGAAGTAACCTATTTATGTACATGTGTGTATCTACACTGACATATATATTTTGTTTTGTGTGTATGTGTATATATCAATACCTGTTGTTTGTGTATATATATCTATCTATATATATATCCATAGTATATCCTTGTGTGTGTGTGTATATATCTATATCTATATATATATATATATATATATATATATATATATATATATATATCTGTATGAATATATATGTGTATGTAAATTAATATAGATATATGTATATATACGTTTTTATCTATATATACATCTGTGTGTCCGTCAACCTATACATTTCCCGGACATGGACACTTACACATGCGTATTGGGTTTTATCTCTGCTTCAACAGCATACTATTGCCTTAGTCATTATGACTCCAACACTTCACTCCGGTGAACTTGTGATCAGTATATTGCACGTTATACAGCGGACAGATGTCGCACGTTTTTCAAGTCTGGGGTGCCGCTGCTAACTGGGATGTGATAGAGTGTCATTCGACCTATTACTCATATGCGCAGCCTATTATTCCTGCTACTGTGTTTGTTTCTGTGCACATTCATATTATTACTGTTGATAGGATGAGTGTTTGTGTTACTGTGACTGTACGTCAACATATTGATGTCTTCTTGTAGTTGTGTCTTTCTGCTTTTCCTGGTTTGGGGTTGTCACAGCAGAACTCCGTTCCGTTCATGGGTGGCGTATAGGTTTTACATGCCAGGCTGCCAGCCCTGACGCACAATGTCCAACAACGATATGCCCATTCACGCATGTCTCCGTGCAAATGACGATCTATCTGGGAATTGCACCTATGTACTAGCTGACCTCCACGGGCCACTCCATTGCAGCCGGCGCAACATACCCTAGCACTCTTGTGTCCATAATTGCATATCCATAGTTCCTCCTGCACACCCGTGTTGAGTTTCCACGTATAACAGCCATTATACACCTGATATCACAGCCATGACACACCTTTACACATTGCCCTCTCATGAGCGTTGGGGCCCTACACACATTTTGTACTGCCTCATGTATTCACAGGCTCACCATCCATTCATATTTGCACATACGTGCCTTTTCTGGTGTTATGGATTACGAACGATTTGCGGGTTACAAGTATAGCTGGTCGCAACATGTACTACATTCCATCTGTTTACAATGTTGTCGTAGCACTTCAACAATGTTATGGCCACTGGTATAACCCTGCCTCTGGTGTGAAGAGCGGTGCTCTACTCACACTTGTGCAACTTTATGTGACATACGCTGCGAGCACTTTATAATTCCTTACTTGCTCTGGATTCCCTTCACAACCCTTATGTTTCCTTTCGTCTTTCGGCGTTCCATACACACACATATATATATATATATATATATATATATATATGGGTCTACCTGAGATGGTCGACAATTAATTTGATCGACTTTTATTTGGTCGACAATTCATTTGATCGACAAGCAGTTTAAAGCCCCCCACACCCTCCAATGTGGGGGGCTGTGCCCCCCACACCCCCCCTAACTATATATATCAACTCCAAGGTCACACAACATTGGGGAGGGGGGTTTACAGGAGGAGAAGGAAACCACGCACACCACAAACCCAGTTTCACATAGAACTATCACAACTGCAAAACAAACACATAAACACACAAAGACATACTCGGAGGCACTGATCAAAAATCTACCAAAACTACAGAGGCATCCAAAGCAGACACCCAAGCAACTGCCACCACAAGACATAAGACATGCAACACATAGTTCTCAAAGTCAGTGTGCTAAACAGTCACAGCCCTTAAGGCCAAACACAATGTCAGACACACTTGTTATAGGTGACTCCATAGTCAGACACACTGACGTCCCAGTCACCAGTCTGAACAAGGAAAAGATCACAGTAAGCTGCCTGTCAGGCGCTAGAATCCGCCACATAACACAAGCACTCAGGTCACTCCACAGCAAGTACAAGTATGACTCAGTCATTGTCCATGCCGGTGTGAACGACCTGAGACGTACCTCCCTGGACTACATGAAAAGAGACATAGAGGAGCTCTCAGATTATGTAGCCCAGGCCGGTATGACCCTGACCCTGAGCAGTATCCTACCCTCACCAAGAATGATGCCACAATACAGAGACAAAATGATCAGCTTTAATAATTGGCTTAATTACTGGTGTCATTCTAAGGGGATCCAATGTCTGTCAGCCTGGGATGACATGCTTGACAAGCCATGCTGCTTCGCAAGGGACGGCTTGCACCTGTCACCCCTGGGCTTCCGGATATTGGCAAAGGCTCTTGCCACCCCCATAGTGCCTTTTTTAGGCAAGGCTCAAATGATAAACCTACCACCCTAGAAAACAAAAATGGAGAAAAACTAAGGGTAATACTGCTCAATGCCAGAAGTCTAAACCTCAAGATGCACGCCCTCGAAGCCCTCCTCAGTATGGAGAACATCGATGTCTGTGCTGTGACTGAAACCTGGTTCAAGGCTCCTGAGAGCACCCCAACACTATCAAGTTATACCTCATATCATGCGTTCCGGCCCCAAAATCCGGACCGAACCACAAAAGGAGGGGGAGTATCCATATTCATAAAGGATACCCACACCTCCAGGTTAGTGGCAACACACGAAGCATTGGAGACCATCCAGGTGCAATTAACCATAGGTAAAACTGCCCTACAGTTTGTAACATGCTACAGACCACCCTCTCAAACTCAGGAAACCCACACAGCCTTCCTGAAGACACTGGAGAGTATGAATGTCCCTCCAAACACCATCATATTGGGTGACTTCAACTACCCAAACATAGACTGGGAACATTACTCAAGCCCCAACACCCTAGCCCAAAGGTTCCTGGAGTTCATAAACTCAAATCCTATGGAACAACTAGTCACCATTCCCACAAGAGGAGAAAATATACTAGACCTGATCATCACAAACATGGGGACAAAATGCTCCACACCGGAAGTATATCCCTCATTGGTGAGATCAGACCATAAATTAATCTCACTGGAGATCCACATCCCGCTCCCAACCCGAGCAAAACAGACCACAGTGAAGAACTTCTCAAAAGCAAACTTCACACTTCTTAAGACTGGAGTGGTATCCTTCAAGGCCCCCGAGCCAGTGGAAACCACAACCCACGCTGCTGAAACCCTTACAAATGCCTTCTACGAGCACCTCCAGGAATGTATGGATCAAGCAATCCCTAATAAAATCAAGACCCTTTCCACCAAAGGCAGGCACCCGGTCTGGTGGACCCCAGCCATAAACAAACTCTACAACAAGAGGAGAAAGCTACTACATGACAGAGCAAAATCCCTAAAAGGGAAGGCATCTCTGATCACTACTAGCAAAAAACTACGATCACTCATAAAATCATCCAAGGCCAACTTTCAGAGAAAAATCGCTAATGACACAAAAGACAATCATAAGGCCTTCTTTAGCTATGTTAGAAACCTGGGTGGAAACTCCCAGATATGCTTAGAATTAGTCCAAAATGATACAAAAATCACTGAACCCACAGACATTGCCAACATACTGGCAGACAGGTTCAGTGCAAATTTCTCCCCTCCCTCCCCCCCCAAAAGGAGAAATATCTATCCCACCAGAGTCTAGCCTCCCAAACATTTCAGATGCCCAGGTGAGAGCTGCTTTCTCTTAAGCAAAAAACACAGCATCAATGGGACCAGACGGTGTCCCCGGCTGTGTGCTACATG